>NW_010365790.1:30689-58045 GCF_000414095.1 Morus notabilis
GGAGAAATTTGAATGGAATTAGTACTTAGTAGTCTAAAAGAATGCTTTTGAAATTCTAAGACTGCACCAACGTTGAGTATGTTCTATATAAGTAATCAAAAATAGAAAATTGAAAACTGGGTTTACATAAAAAACGCGATCTTGAACAAAATTTAGAAATGAAAAACAAGACTAAAAAAAGAAAACGTCATTTCAGTAAAATAATTCCAACAGCAACTTACCAACCAGAACCAGATTGAGCTTGGCGCACTGAAAAAGAAAACATTTAACCCGAAATTAATTGAAAACGAACTAAAAAACAATAATAAAAAAAGAAAAAAAGATGAAGGAAAAGGAAATTACGTTGTAAATCTGAAAAGCTTTGCCAACGCTGACGGTGACGAAGGTTTCGGTGCCCAAACGCTGAACGGAGAAAGGGACGCTGCTGGTGATGTATCCGATTGCCCTAAATCCCTCGAATATTCCCATTTTCTGTTTCTGTTTCTCTCTCTTTCTGTTAGAGATAAGAGACAAAGTGGTTTGGGGAAGAAGAAGAAGAAGAAGAAGAAGAAAGCTTTCTCAGTTTCAGAAGAAAGAGGGTTTAGGGTTCTGAGGAATAACAAATCAACGTAAAACGGTCATGTTTTTTAAGTGGGCTTCTGCTACTTTGATCCATCTTGATTGGGCTATACCAAAAATAAGCCCAATAGGAGATTGTTATTAGGGAGAACGACGGAAATAACAGAAATATTTCTCTTTTATTATTATTAGTTGAAAGTAGTATTGAGTGTGTTATATTTCTCTTTTATTATTATTAGTTGAAACACGCGGGTAGTATTGACTATGTTATATTTTTTAAATATATACATCTAAAAAAATATTAACAATAAAGAAAAATATTTATATTTAGGCAAGTATGTATTTGAAATTTTTTAAATAAGAATATATTCATGGGTAAGGTTTAATAATGCACAATTAGAATATATAAGATTTAAAATGAATAAAAAAACAAAAGGATTAGAATGCAAGTTTTACATTAAGTAAAAGTGTTTTAATAATTCATGATTATAAATATAAGATCTATTTTAAAAAGAGATAAACAAAATATTATATATATTTTGTCCGTCCCTATTAAAAAACTTATTTAATGAAATAAAAAAAATTACTACTTAAGGCAATAGGTAGATAATAGTCGGGGGAAAAATAAAAAAGGCAATAAGTAGAAAAAAGAAAAGAGAGAAGAAAAATATAAAAAAATCTAAACATGAAAAAAGAGAGACAATAGAGAAAATAAAAAAAAAATTTAAGAAAAATAAAGAGGAAGCCAACATGTGACCTTCACAAAAGCCAACACACGGCCTCTTTAGAAGCCAACTCTCTTGTTTTTTTTTAAAGCATTTATGTATAGATTATTATTATTATTATTATTATTATGTTACTATTTATATAGAAAGGGAAATTATTGGCATTCCCTTTAGTTGAAAAATTTAGAAAACCTACTAGAGAGAGAAGTCTATATTATGTTTTAAAAATGACATATCCTTTGGTGAGCTAGATTTTTTTCTAAATTTCCTTGCTTTTCAGATTTTCTGAGGATGCATATTAGCAAAATTTTTATGTCGGTTTTCCAATAAAAGAGGTATTCCAATAATTTTCTTTCTTCCTATTTGACTTTTTTCTCTCCGATCGATATATATAAGACAATAAGACATGGCCTGCTTCCTACTCTTCTACTACTTGAAGAATCTTGATAAATATCTTTTAAAAGTGATGAGTTAAAATTTTTATTATTTTACGCTTAATTCATAACTTTTTTAATTAAACAATTACACTTATTTATCAAGAGTAAAAAATAAAAACCACTCATGCAATCTCAAAAGTAAATTCTTTATTTTCTCCTACTTTGGCCATTGGCCTTTATATATACACACTTCATGCAAACAGAGGAGGAAAGCCAAAAGCAGCATACTTGAATGAAGCCGGGGATGAAAAACCTTTTGATTTATTCATTTGTATATAGAACAGAAAATGTTTCAAATACCGACGCCTTCCCATTCCTCGTTGATTCTTTTTCTTCTTTCCCAATTCCCATTGTAAAAGCATATACCTTGTGAAATATGAAAGACAAAAAGTAACCAGATAACAAGTTCTCTACCACAATGAACAAGAAGAAATGGAAAAATAAACAACTTCGGGATAGGATCATAAGAATCATGTCCAAAGCAAACTACTGGGACTCATCCATGGGCTCATTTCGGTTACACGATTGAGATCTCAAATCCTTATCACCTTGTCTTGACTCCGACTCCGAAGTTCTTGCAACAGAATCTTCGAGCGCTTCCAAAAATGACAACACTGTGAACTTGTCTGCCAATGAAAAAAAAGAGACTGAGTGAAGAACGAAATCACTGAAACAACAATAGCCAAGTGATGCAATCACCACATTAGTGGAGGTACTGTGACAAAACTCTAGTAAAATTATGCATCACATACATTTACTCGGGTCAATTCCAAACTGGGTTAAATCTATCTGCCCGGTTCGAAGCACCTATATCATAACATGTAGAGAAGAATACGTCTCATTAAACAATAGAAACAGCATACTGAAAAGCAGAAAGGTTAATAAAAAGATGGGCCTCCAAACTCATACATAGGTAAATGAGTCTACTTGTTGGCGGAAAGGCGGGCTTTGCAGCAACTCTAAGAGATCTTCCGGAGACCACTGACCCTGTAGATATAATGGGATTAAAACACCAAAAATGCTAGAGGATGCATGAAAACTCGGGTAGTGGCGGATTATCACTTGCCTCCGGTAAGTAAGAAGCTAAATCCTGTTCCAATGGCAGTGTCTCAATCAATGGCATAATCAAATCGGGCTTCAGTATGTCATCTAGTCCCAAGCCTGGCCAACAAAACAAGAATCAACAGAAAGGACGTGCCAAAAATAAATGCAGAACTCCCAATGCTTTCCATTTATTTAGATGTTTTTATTTATAAAAAAAACCCAAGTTTTATGAACGCATTCCCAGATCCCAGAAAAGAGGTTTCCAGAAAACAATGCGATTCTAGAAGCTGATCAGCTGAGAAAGTGCTCTACAATGAAGATGCGAGATGCAAGTCAACAACAACAACAAAACTGTGTTATTACCTCTATCTGGGTCTCCAGCACCATCTATAATAGATCATATCATTACGAGTGTTAGAGCTCAGAGCAACTTTGAGCATGTACGAATTAGAATAAGTGTTCTTTCAAGAAGAGATTACAAACCTGCAGGCCCAATGTTACTCAAGATTCTTTGCAGGTCTTCCAGTTTCACCGCGCCGGATGACGAGGTAACATCACTAGATACTTCAGCACCTAAGTTTGGGACAATCAAGTTTCCAGCTCTGGAAAACATACAAATGATATCAAGGGTTGAGCCACATAATGTACATCTATACAATATATGCATGTGCATCTGTAATAGCACCATAAACAGAAGGGTAGGAAAAATATGACTTCAGAAAGAAACATCTGACTCTTCAGAAAATTCTTATAAAGTTATGAGAACATTTATGGTTAATGAGAGTGATCTGTGCATTAGCAGCATTTCAATACACTTCTGTTTCACCAAACCTATTTAACACGTTATTAGTTTTCTTGGTGCCTTAAAATTTTTCTTCTAATTTGGTATACAAGTTCCATGTTTTCAGAAACTGACCTTGATGAGATATCATCGTCAACCATATCTTCAGAAACTTGCAGTGGTACAGAAGCATCTGGCTCGTCTTCACCCCCAAACTCTGGCAGAGGAAGATACACACTATCAAATTTGACACAAAATTGCAAAAGAAACTCATAAAACCGAAATCATATATTGGCCTCATTCACTTCGCGGATTCGAGTTTTCAATTCAAGCTGAGATGTGACATTTTCTGAGAGCTTTTCACTGTAGCAGAAAAAGTTAGATGTGACATTTTCTGAGAGCTTTTTACTGTAGAAACCTAAAACTGAAAACTCAAATTGGTGAAATGAACGAGGCCATTATGTTTTTGAGCTACAAACAGTGGAAGTATTGAAAACAAAATAATGAAAATGTGTACCTAAAGGTCGATTGATGTAGTAGTTTACGGAGCTGCATAACTGTGAGTCACCTTCAGCTCTAGGCTCCTGGAAAAAATTCATAAAGCCATAAACAATGGGCATGGTGAATAGTTCACTAATGGGGTAGACAATAATAACTACAACACTGACCTGCATCCAAAAGAAGAATTTTCTGTCGTCTGTGTTGAACTTCAATATGTAAACTCTTCCCGATGATTGATTAACCTAAGTAAACCAATAGTTAGAGCAAGTCTCAACAATAAACTAAAAAAGATGGACGACATATATATATATATATATATATATACACATAATTCTTTATATATGTATAAACATATCAAGAATAAAGAAAAAGTATAATGTGTGAAGAGCGACACCTTCTCAAAAATAGCTTCATCGGGAAAAATAATCTGATCCTGTCATACAGTCTGTCAAGGAAACTAGAAAACGGGAAAGAAAAAAATTTCACAATCCCAAAAAGAGAAAAGAAGATGTAGAAAGTGGCAAACAAGAAAAATATAAATAATAAAGAACCACATAAAACACATAGATACTGCAATGCAAACCAAGAAAACAACAACAACAAGTTTTAATCCCAACTTAATTAAGGTCAGCTATATAGATTTCACTTTTCCACGCAGCTCTGTTCGAAATTAGACTTTCCTAAAGGGCATGGATCTAGAATGTCTTTCCTAACTACTTCAGTCCACGTAATTCTAGGTCCACCCTTCCCTCTCCTAGTATTAGGTATAAGAATGTCCTCTCAATCACGAACTGGTGCTTCTAGTGGTCTACGTTGGACATGCCCGTACCACCTCAAGCGGCCTTCGCACACCTTATCTTCTATTGGTGCTAGACCTACTTTACTACGAATAACTTCATTCCTTATGCGATCCATTCTCGTATGGCCACTCATCCATCTTAACATACGCATTTCTGCCACACTCATCTTACATATATGTTGTCTCTTAATGGCTCAACATTCAATATCATATAACATAACTGGGCGGATTGCAGTCCTTTAGAACTTTCCTTTTAACTTAATAGACATCTTGCCATCACATAAAACTCTCGTAGCATTCTTTCACTTAACCCACCCTGCCTTAATCCTATGTTGAATATCATCTTTTATATCTCCTTCGTACTACACTATAGACCCAAAGTACCTAAACTTCCTAGAAGCCACAATCTCCACACCATCTAAAGAAATTCCATCACTCTAATTACTTGAGTTACTAAACCTACAATGCATGTATTCAGTTTTCGTCATACTTAACTTAAATCCATTCGTCCCGGGAGTCTGTCTCCACAGTTCTAACTTATAGTTAACTCCTCTATGTTCATCAACTAAAACTATATCGTCCGCAAAAAGCATACACTAATGAACTTTATCTTGAATTTCTCTTGTCAGCTCATCCATCACAATGGTGAAAAGATAGGGACTAAGAGCAGATCATTGATGAAGGCCGATCCGAATGGAGAACTCTGCCGTATAGCCTCCAACAGTTCTCACACTCGTGACCACCCCATCGTACATGTCCTTAATTACCTTGATATACCTCACACGCACTCCTCTCTTTTCTAGCACCCACCATAAAACTTCCCTCAGTACCCTATCATATGCCTCTTCTAAATTTATAAAGACCATATGTAAGTCTGTCTTGGCTTCGCTGTACCTTTCCATCGGCATCCTAAGAAGAAAAATGGCTTCCGTGGTTACCTGAGATGGTAGTTGTGGCCCTTACTCTCCTTTTAATAACTCTCTCCCAAAGTTTCATAGTGTGACTTATTAACTTTATGCCCCTATAATTGTTATAATTCAGCACACCTCCTTTGTTCTTGAAGATGGGGACAATAATACTTTTCCTCTACGCATCAGGCATATGTTTCTTCTTTAATATCTTATTAAAAAGCTTAGTGAGCCACACAATTCCAACATCTCCTAACGCCATCCAAACTTCTATGGGAGTATCATCTGGCCTACATGTCTTCTCCTTTTTTATTTTCCGTAGTGCAGTTTTAACTTCCGCGACTCTGATTCCTCTTGTATACATCACATTAGGTTCTCCTTGTGACCTAAGATCGTCAAACTCTATCACATGATAACTCCTCCACTTTTTCCTAATGTCTTTATACTATTCATTAGGATACAGACGGGAAAAAAGAAATATAACTATTCATTAGGATACATCTTCCACAGCATTTAGTGTCCGATCAAGCCACTGAAAATGGACTAATCCCTCCTCGCCCTGAAACATAAAGAAAATAGATAAGCTGAATCTAGAAAATTAGTATCAATCAAGACACGACTAAGAAAAAGCACTGTTTTCTATTATCACTGACGTGCGGCAACAAAATAGAGAGCCACGCGACAAAATATACGACAGTTACTACGTGACAGTTCTAATATTACATCACAATTTTATATCACCAGCGATGATAGATAGCATTTTTCCAACTCAAAAGTAAAACATAAAATAAATAATCAACTAGTATCGTACTCATACCCTTCCAATGCGAACAAGTCCTTTACGAGTATCAGGAACAACCTTTTTCCCATCAAACTGCATTTTACCAGCCCTAAACTCCAGCATTACTTCCTGCAAATTCCATTATTGTTATTATTATTATTTTGTTTGAGCTTCAAGTACATAGTATTGACGATATGTAAACGTAAAGGCAAAACACAAGTTACACATCAAGTAACCAAAAACCCAATAAAATAACTAAAATCCCAAAAATTATCATATGTTAGTGTTACTATTGATATTTTTTAAAAAAAATATTTTTTATTTTTTACTTTGTTAGAAGATGCTGTAAAACATAACTGCAAATTTATTTATGCTACAAACTTACACATAAAGTAACAGTCTTTGTGACACTTTTAGCTTCAAATTAATATAATCACTGACGATTAGCATGAAAAATCACCTGCATTTGTGCGGAAGCCTCGGTCGAAGATGAATCCATAGCTGATACCTTTACTTCTGGTTACACAAATCTACCAATATTAAAAAAGAAAAAGGTTCATAAATAAATAAACGAATAATCAGAAGAAGAAAAAACCCGTATAAAACAACTAAAATTAGCTGAAACAAAACCCCTAAGAAGAGAAGAAAAGGAAATTACAAAACCCTAGAGAAATTGAAAGCATTAAAGTTATAAATACAAGTACCAGTTCTTCCCTGTGTGAAGAAAAAATCGTGCTTTCCTATTGTGATGCCGACGCGCTTCCTTCAGAATTTCCTTCAGAATTTAGAGAGAGAGGGAGAGAGAGAGAAGAGAAGAGAGAGAGAGGTTTTTAATGGGGGATGGGATGTTTTGAGGATTCGAAGGAGCTTAATTCTGGGGTTTTCAGAACAAGAACGGGGACAAAATTACGAAAGTGACGTTCCGAGTTCAACTGTGGGCCGGGCCGTTCACACTGGGCTTTTAAGCCCATTGTGGTATACGACATGTCATTTTCATGCACGTCGTTGGTTATTTGGCAACTCGAACGACATAACTTGTCGTTTTATCCGTATCCTCATGAGATGGGAAAACACGCTCCTTCCCCCCTTCTCCTTTGTTTCTTTTCTCGTCTTCCGCTCCGTTTTCTCCTCGTGATGCTTCTTTCTGTTTCAGGTTCGCACTTGCACCTTCACTTCTTCCTTTGTTTTGGGATTTTGTTTGTTTTAGGTTTTGGATTGCTACTGCGATTGTTGCTTTTAATTTGGTTCTGAAATTTTGGTTCTTTATGATTTGATTATTTTTGCCATTTTGGATTTCTTTTTGAACAACTTTTGGATCTATTGTAACCCTGTAATCAATGCTAAACGTTCTAGGAGACATGGTTAAGGGATGAAATCCTAGAACTATACAAAACATAATCCAGATAGAAACTTTTAAGTCAAAATACATGGTTAAATTCTTGAGCACTCACTCTTTCTGGTTGTTTTTCGGAGCCAAAAATAAATTAAAAAAACAAAATCTTGAGCACTGACAAGACAAGTAGTTGGTTCCCGTGTTTCTGTCAGATGATCTGCTGAAAACAAAGCCCCTTTTGTATCCTTGTTTTGTTCATGCTGAAATTGAACTCTTGACTCGGGAATCTTTTACACTTTAGCTCTTCATTGCAGAGACTCATTATCATTACCAAATGTGGTGTTCTTTCATAAACAACAATTAAAAAGAAACCCACCGTCCATCGTGTTTTAGAATTATATCTCCAATGAATTTATGCAAAAGACCACGCACGTTCAAAGCACGTGGCTTCAAACTAGTGTCAAAACAAAAGGAATCGTCTTCATTCCTTGAAAATTGGTGAGTCTCTAACCAAACAAATGAATTATGTTTACTTTTCATTCTATTCCATGGCCATTACCATTCCAGCGGTGCAACCAAAAGGTCCCGAGTTCAACTCTCGGAATGCCCCCTTAATTTTCTTAGTTTTCATTTTTTTAGCCTTATTTCCTGTTTTGTGGGTTTCCAACCCAAGTAAATATAATGTTGGGTTTCTCAACTTTCCTAGTCTTCAATTATTGTGAAGAAGTAGTTTTTCCCCCCTTTTGTTTTTAACTTATAGATGTCAAAAGTTAATTTAAAAATATTAATAATAATAATAATTTTAATGGATGAGGCCCTCTTGGCATGGGAGTATTCAACAAGCACTCCTAGATTTGACTTCCATTTTTATTCCCTTTTTCTCCAATAGAGGTTATTACTTTGTAATACCAAAGATTTTACGTATTTCACTTTTTGTTGGTAACTCTTTTTTGTCAGAGTCGTTTGTCTTGACCTAACTCTGAATCTAAGAAATAAAAGTCCAAAGCAAATGAGATGGGGTGGGGGGGAGTCAAATATAAAGAAGGGCAAGATCATGATCTTAAGTCTTATATACATATGGAAATTCTAAGGCGCAATGATTCAAAATCTGAATACTTTTTCTTCTTTCTTTTGCTGAATAAACAGATTCAAAATTTGAACATACATTGCCACATTTAAGTTTATCGATCTACAAATTTATACACTCAGAACTACTAGCCCTTGAAAATTCATTCAAAGAGGAAACTGGAGAGAAGAAGCGAAATGGATATGAAAGCCTCTCCGACTTTATCTTCTGAAATCTGGGCTCGAATCGAACTTTCTGAGAGGTAATCTAACATAAACTGTACTACAATTTTAGTAAAACTCATTCCTTTTTCTTCATTTCTTTCATTTTTTGCACTTATTATTGCTGACAGAAGGGAAAAAAGGGGCTTTACCTTTTTTCCTCTGTAAACTAAAAGGCATGTCTTTGGAGGAAGTTTTTTCTGAAAATTGCTGGAACCAAAAAGCACCATCATTAGTATTTAGTATTTAGTATATAATATTTAGTATATAGTATTTAGTAACTCCTCTCCAATTTAGTTAATTTGGATGTGAATGATTTATTCTTGAACCAATATATGTGTATGTATGTCTCTCTGTGTGTGTAGAGTTAAAAAGAGAATGAAAAAAAAAAAGGGAAAAACATTGATTGGGGGGAATTGTATTGTAATGGTTGCAGCTACCTAGTTTGCTCGATGTATGAGGAAGCAGCATCATTAGCTTCCTCTATTCTGAAGGAGCTTTGCAAAAGAACAAGTGATATGCCAGAATTTATGGAATCACTCTCAGATGTTGAATTCCATGACATTTTGGAATCCACTGCTATGGTTCTCCTCCAGTCTCTTCACCAGCTCCACAGGTCTGGCACCACTTTAATTGTTTTTTTTATCTTCCCACCTCCAAAAGCTTTCACAAGAAATTTTTACTTTTTCCAAATGAGTTTTGGCCCTTCCAGAACAGCTTAACAAAATATCACTTCTTAAGAAAGCTCTCTACTTTATGAAATAGTTTGAAACTTGTACCGTAAACTTCAATATGATTTATATTTCATTCTAAACTTTTGATGCTTATTACTAAGTTGAACGAATATATCTCGTCTTTCTTCCAGTTAGAACGAATATATTTAATTGGTTGCTTTGCGCCTATTGCTTGCCTTTCTGTTTATTGACTTGTTATAACTTCTTTTGGGTTGTTCTTTGCTCTCAGGGCATCGGAAATCCTAAATGAGCTCAAACAATCATTTCCTTCGGTTGCAGCCATCCCTGTTCAAGTTCTTCTTACCGGGTACTTTTAACTGTATAATTTATATATAAGCCTTTGCACAAGTTTTTCTTGTTATTTTCATTCCATGTGATTAGCATTTTAATAAAACATACATACAAGAGGAAATGGAAACAGTTCTCGTTTTTAACTTTGTTTTGTATATACCAGTTGCATTTAAGTTGAAAATATCTACAGGTATTTTGTGGTTCTCAATTCTTTATCATATCTTGTTTACCACAGGGTGTGTTTTCAGATACCAGAAAATTCTTCTGGTGTTCGAGAATTTCTTGAAGAGTTTCTTAGCAAGTGGAGATTAGCGAACGAAAGTTACTATGTCCTTGCCGGCACAGAAGCCAACATTGATAATGTAGAAGTATGTGATGAGCGTTTTGTTTTGGGAGTCGATAAGTATCTTGATGTTGTTGAGGTCTATGTTATGAAGCTTCTCCTAACCACTCCACATGATGTGAATCTCGCAATAACCTGGGTTGAGAAAGCCGAATTGCCAGAGGAAAAACAGCAGGTGAACTATAGTACTAGGTTCATCTTGCTTTGGATCAGCCATGCCCACCACCATCATTGATTGGATTTTCACTAATCCTAAATGGCTAGAAAGTTAATTGACTCTCTTTTCATAGCATTTCGGTTCTTGCATTTGGCCATTGCTATGCTTAATTCAGAGAATTCTACATGAAAATGATGACATCTCACGTGTGTGCGTGTGTGTAACAAATGCACATGACTGGTTCATAACTTTCCAATGTCTTTCATCTTTCTAGGGACTTCTGAGAAGATTACACTCCCTTCATTCCGTAAAAGCCACGAACTCGTCACGAGGGTACTCTTCGCCTTTGTCGGTTGAAAACCACAAAATCCACTCTTCCAACGTAGAAAAGCTAAATATGTCTGACGGATCTCCGGAAGTGTTGGACAATGGCAATTACCCTCTAAACAGAGAGAAGAGCAGAAAACAAACAGTTTTAAGGCTGTCCAAACGGGTGGAACCATGTTTTTGGTGGATCCGCACCATCAATTTGAAGTTTGGTAATGCTCAGGTAGTCATATCAAAGGGGAAGATTGCTCTTGGCTTTATGATCTTGCTCGCATATTGGATTTCACGACGGAAACGAGCTAGTCTAAAAGGGTAAGCCATATTCTTGCTTTGGCATGTAGAGATCAGGATATAGATATCATCTGACGATAAACATACTTTTATTTTTGTCACGCGCAGGATTGTTCAGAATCAAGCTTTGTTCATAAAAAAGGCAGTAGTGGACTTGTGGCAACTTGCGTTTTCATATCAAGTGAACCCTTTAGCTGCTGTTCAATCTCCACCAGCTCCGTCGCGTGGAGGCCAACGATGAGGTGTCCAGTACGGGCTCATACATCTATTATAGAACAAACGTACAACAATAATTCATTGCAGAAGCCTTGCAATGAAACTTCCGTCGTTCTAGCCAGAAAAGAAAAGTTTATTCTTCTCCAGATTAAACTTAACAATGCTATGAAGGTGTAGCGCATCGGTTCAAGTTCTTGTATAATGGATAATGGGTTTGTTTGATTCATGGAGTTAAAAGGGAGATGGGGATCTACACTTTGTGTGCATTAAAACGAGAAGTACAATAATAAAAGCTCTCCTATATAGTTCTTTTTTTTTAGCCCCCCTCCTTTGCATCCATATATGTTTGAACCCGTTACCTCAATATAAGGGCGTGTCAATTGGTGTATGGTAGGTGCGTGCGTTGTTGTTGTTTTTTTTTTTTTTTTCCTTTGAAATGGGTAATTGCATTAAAAAAAAAAAAAGATAGACAAACTACTAGAGTTACAAGGTTAGATTAGGCTAAACAAGTTGGTCTGAAGTCTGCCATTGTTGGTCTAGACTCGGCCCGACTTTAAGGGTTAGGCTGACTCTCTCTTCTTTAAAGTCGGATCGGTGCGGTTTAAATATCATATTTTTTATTTTTGCCGAGTTAAGCCAGCCTTAAACTTTTTAGTAAGGCTTTTTAGATTTAGGGTCAGGCTGGGTCGACCCTCTCTTTTTTAGGGCCGGCCTAGAATTTTTCTACAGGGTAGCCGAGTCCACACGGTTTAAATTTACACCTCTAAAACTAATACTTATGTGATAAGGTCATTCTCGTCAATATCAAAGTGAGTGGTTTTCAATGTCTCAAACTCCCAAATAAAAACTAGGGGTATTTATGATAGAGTTAAGTGTGAAATTACCGTTAGATTATATTAGTAATTGCAATGGTAAATTTTTTTATTAGAGGTATGGACGTGAATTTACTCCCTAAGTTAATTTCTTTTATTATTATTATTTGAAAATGTCTTAATGATCCGTTTAATTTACTGATTTGAGTTAATATGTAACTTTATGTGAGAATTTTTTATTATAATAAAAAAATTAAATATAAATCAATAAAATGAACGGTCTGGGCCTAAGTTTCACAAGTTAGAATAAAACATATCTTCCGGCTAAGACGTAAAATGAAAGACGTTTCGTACTGCTTTAAAGAAAATGCTACTTCTCTTTTACGTGGTTTTGTCTACATTACATCGTTTCAAACGACATGTCGTTTCTGATGCTGCTGCCAACCACAACATGTCGTTATTTTACATTTTAGTCCTTTGGGGGCTAAGTATAACAAAAAACATACAACACAAGTAAAGCAAAGTAGCGATGATGCTATGGTGTACAGAGACAGTACAAGTACAAACACATAAACATCTGAATCCGATTCGCAGAGTTGGTGTCGTGGTTGAGATGGAAACGCATTCAACGAACAAAGATTATGTTCACTACAACCATTCCGATCCCTGCAGATTCTCCCGTTGGACTGCCAGGTTTCCTTTGCTTTTGCTTTTCTTGCTTTTTCCGAGAAAATATAAAAATTGGAAAGAAAGAAAGATAGACAAGAAAAACAGATTGTTGGGAGAATTGAATTGATTCTAACATGGGTGGTGGTTTTTCTGGCAGGGAAAGCTACCAATTCATGTACGGAAGACCATGGCAGCAAGTACTTGATTTCTATTCCAATCTCGTCAACGGAACCACCTCCTTCTCCTCATTGTTTCCCCTCCATGTGGGTCTCTCTTAAACTCTTACCAGAACCAAAATATACATATATCTCCTTTTTTTTTTTATTAATTATGTTTGTTGGGGGAATTGTAAACAAATGCGGAAACTTTATTCTCAGAAGAAATATCAAGTTGATGATGATGATTATGATGCTGAAATTCCTGAGATTTCTGATGATAAAGTTAAATTAAAAAAGAGTGAAGAAAGAAGTGGGAGATGGGCTAGAGCGACATTCAAGGTGGTTCTTGGATATCATGGTGCTTCTTTTGATGGTTGGCAAAAGCAGCCAGGCCTCAACACTGTACAGGGGTGGGGTAACACTCTATTTTTTTTTCTCTATTAAATTAAATTTGTTAGCAAAGTGGAACAATAGAACTGAACTGAATCCAGCATCATCTGATATTGAACTAACTGTCTTTACTTTTTCTTTTTTTTTTTCAACAGTTTAGTGGAAAGATCTCTTGGGAGATTTGTGGATGAGAAGAAAGCCCAATTGCTCAAAGACAAATGTTTACCATTAGAAGCTTGTACTGTTGTTGCAGGACGCACTGACAAAGGAGTCACAGCTCTTCAACAAGTTTGTTCTTTCTGTATGTTCAGATCACCTTACCCTTATCTTGCTTTTTAACTTTTTTTTTTTTTTTTACCACATTTTGTGTCGACCTTTGCATATTTCTTGGAACGAATTTATGTGTACCACAATCTACATGTAGCATATGAAAAGCTAAAAGTGACTTTAGTACTCTCTGAATTCATGTATGTATCTAGTTGTTTATATTTTCCTGAAACGAAGCGGCCTAGTCTTTGAAATGGTTGAGCCAGCCATTGGGGATGTAGCTTTCCATTTACTTGAAGTTTTTCAGATGGGGAAAAGATTGATCTTCATATTATATATATATATATATGTGTGTGTGTGTGTTTCTAGATACTTGGAGAAAGGATATTACATGTCAAGATATTGAAGAGGCAATCAACAATGCAGCACTAGGAAAACTTAAAGCCAAATCTGTTTCTGAGGTACTGAACTGTTCCAGTTTCCCAAGGCATCAATTTATTGTTGTGAACATCTTTCATCTTATCTTCAGCTGATTCACTTTGATCTTTGTCAACATAGCAGCTTTAGATCTTCCGATGTTTGTATTGCTTTTCTCCATTCTAATTTTGACAGTTTTGCTGCAGGTATCTCGCGTCTTCCATCCAAATTTCTCCGCCAAATGGAGGCGGTATCTCTACATTTTCCCCTTCAATGATGAAGAGGATGAGGAGCAGAGCAATAAGAACGGAGAGAATCTTGAAACTTATGAAAAGATTGAAAGTGGATGTGGAGAATGGAACGATGAAAGTTTTGGGAACTTAATTATAGATGACAGCGAGGAGTTAGAAAGCGGGAAGAAGCCAAGTTCGTTTAGTGTTAGCCGGGTGGACCAACTTTTACGGCTACTAGAAGGGAAGCTATTATCATATAAAATGTTTGCACGTGACACAAAAGCTTCTAGGAATGAGTAAGGACAAACAAGAAGCCCTTTTGAGATTACCTTGTCCCCCGGTGTTCTGATGCCCCTTTTCTTGTCAATGTATATGTGTGTGTGTGTGTTTCATGGCTAGTGTGTATGTCTTTCATCGCTGCTCTAACTTGAGCTCTCTATAATTTTTCAGAGGTCCACCAACAGAGTGTTTTATCTACCATGCTCGAGCTGCAGAAGCCAGATTGCCAACTTCTGTAAGTATTTTTTACTAACTTGTGATCGATAATCTTCCTCACAGTTTCATTAACACATCTTAATGTAAACGCAATAACTCATAGCATTGCCATTCTTATAGGATTGCACGGAAGGAAGAAAGATTATGTGTGTCGAATTGGTTGCAAATCGCTTCTTACGGAAGGTACTACTTTCTTTCACCTGCCTACTTGTTGAAACTTGGTTATTTACGGTTTCTAGTGCTTGTGCCCCACAAAGTTTTCAGGATTTGTCACTTTCGCCCTTGAACCTAGAATTCAGTCCTTATATTAGTTCTAAAATTTCCAAAATCTTTCGGAAACCTAAATACTAAATTGTACTGGGTGACCTAGAAATGGTTGTCTCCGTCACAATTACTGTTTCTTAAAGGAGCTAGCAATTGTTTCGCAGATGGTTCGGGTACTAGTGGCGACATCAATAAGGGAAGCGGCTGCAGGTGCTGAAGAAGACGCGTTGCTAAAGCTGATGGATGCCACATGTAGACGCGCCACTGCTCCGCCTGCACCCCCTGATGGCTTATGTCTAGTTGACGTTGGATATTCTGAATTCAAACCTAACAATTGTCTCATTAGCAAAGAATGAAGGGATTCATTATGACCTCTTCCATTTTTCGTACTCATTCTTTGGTACACATGTACAAACATATGTTACTGAAAAGTGATAAGGACCCTCCATCATTTGATGGTGATTTTGGTTAAAATGAGAAAAAGTCCGATGAAAATGTAGGTGATCACATGGTTGTAACTTATGAAACATTTACTTCCCATTATTTTCTTTGAGGTGTACTGATATTTTCTCTCCCTATCATGAACTGATTAAGGGCATATTGCTTTTCATATTATTGGGTATCAAAATTTGCCAAAAGTGGTTCAAAAGAGAATCAACTTTGGATATAAAATAATGGAAATCTGAGGCTTGCCTAGGATATCATACTATAATACAGTTCGGTAGATTCATGTGTTCTGTAGAAATGTTATTTGTGTGAAACCAGACTCAATAAGAACGAACTCAAACCATAAATTTTCTTCGTAGAGAGAGAGAGAGAGAGATTATAACAAGACATATGGGTTCAAGAGGAATACACACAAATACATACATGTGTACACACATATGTACAGAGATGTGTGTATGTGTGTATTTATTTATTTTTATGGAAACTAGAAAATACATACATACATACATATATATATATGCATGTATGCATTTATGTATGTATGTATGTATGTATACGTAGTATGTATGGAAAGTTTATTTTTCTGGGAAATTGAGAGGCTTGGCGTGTATTTCTCCTGCAGAGGAGTGATAGGAGGACTTTGTCAAATGTTAAACCATTCTCTCTTACCTCTCTTAACTCATTTCTGCATTGCCGTCTCCTATTCTTAGTAATAGTATCCTCTCTTTCTTCCTCTTTCTCTCTCTTTCTGTTTGTCACCTTTTTCTTTCCTATGCCATCTGAATTTTGGACCGCTACTCTCGTGGGAAGAAGATTAAGCCCTTCTCCTCCCGCCATTTGATGGCATCACCTCATGAATATCATCACACCATTATTATCTTTAACACAAAACCATTAAGCCTTATTTTCCTCCTTTTCTTCTTCATTATTGTCTTTGCTTCTTCTTCTTCTTCTTCCTCGTCGGATTCTGAATCTCTCCTAAAATTCAAGGACTCTTTGCAGAACAATTCCGCCCTATTCCCTACTTGGAAAGCCTCAACCTCACCATGTACCGCCAACGAACAATCCAATTGGGAAGGTGTTCTTTGCAGCCAAGGCATGATTTGGGGTCTAAAGCTTGAGAACATGGGGCTTAAAGGCACAATTGATTTGGACTCTCTCAAAAACTTGCCTAACCTTAGAACCATAAGCCTTATGAACAACAATTTCGACGGGCCATTACCCGATATAGGGCAACTCGGATCACTCAAAACAGTCTATCTGTCAAACAACAAATTCAGCGGGGTCATTGATAGTGACATCTTCTTAAGAACCTTGTCATTGAAGAAGGTGCACTTGGCTTACAACCAATTCACAGGCGGGATCCCTTCGTCGCTCGCTTTCTTGCCTAAGCTTAAGGAGTTGAGGCTCGAGGGCAACCAATTTGAAGGGCTCATACCGAATTTCCCTCAGAAGACATGGCTTTCTTTCAATGTGTCCAACAATGCATTGGGAGGTCACATCCCGTTAGGCCTTAGTACTTTGGATGCCAGCTCCTTTTATGGTAAGTGATCATCATTAAAAACTATGTCCATGCACATATGTATAATAGTATTGTATTTTTTAAGTGGAGGCACTATCACACACACACACACACACACATATACATATATATTTTTTCCCCTAATTGAGTGACATGTGCACTCTCATTAACCTATAGTTTTTAAAGCAAAAGTAGCTATTAACTTGGGAAAGGTTAGAAAGTATGGAATCCTAAATATATAGCTATAGATTATAACATTATCCTTTTAGCAAAAAATCATACATCATTGGATACACAATCAATGAACTCTTCTTGATCCATAGTTGTGGCCTGCACAAATTAAACAACAAAATTCATGTGTTTCAAATTAAAAGAGCAGAAAATAACCTTAATACTAATATTGGACAGTTTCTCCGAATGAGCAGAAAACCAAGATCTCTGTGGACCTCCACTAAAACCATGTTCCCTACACAAGTTCTCGGTATTCAGTCTTGTCATCGTCGTGATAGTTGTTCTAATGGCACTTTCCGCCATATGCGCGGTGATATTCATCCTCAGCCACCGAAGGCAAACATCCACAACTGAAGAGGATCCGACGCAGCCCAAGACGGAGCAAGGTGAAGACGAAAGCTTGTCACCCAGACGCTCTCTAGCCGTGAGTAGTAGTGCAACCGCGAAAAGAGGGGAGAGCACGAAGCTGGTGTCCGTTAGGGACGACAGAGAGAAGTTTGACATGCAGGACTTGCTTAGGGCATCTGCCGAGATCTTAGGGAGCGGAAACTTTGGCTCCTCTTACAAGGCGGCGTTATTGAGCGGCACGGTGATGGTGGTGAAGATATTTAAGCAAATGAACAATGTGGGAAGGGAAGAGTTCCAACAACACATGAGAAGGATAGGGAGGTTGAGACACCGTAACGTGCTTCCTCTTGTGGCCTATTATTATAGGAAGGAAGAGAAGCTCTTGGTTTCTGACTATGTTCAAAAGGGTAGCTTGGCAGTTCATTTGTATGGTACGTTTGTTTTACAACATATACATACATATATACACACACACACACACACACACACACACACACACGTACACATCATGATTATATGTTTGCCATTCCCATTATTTTGCTTCTTGATACACTGTAAAACATTTATACTTAGTTCCAACATAATTGCAACAAGAATTGAAAATCTTAGTGGCTAAACAACAAATTCTGTGAAAATCTGTAGCAAAAAGTTTTGAAGTACTTTTAGTTAATCATTGTAAACTTTGTGTCAACATCTGGTTGTGAACAAAAAGTATATTAGTGACAAATCATGATAAGTAATGGTTAAATGTAACATTTGCTTCTTGAAACATACTAGAAAAATGAATAATAAAGTTTCAAAACAAAGCGAAAAATCTAAAATCCTCCTCCAATCATACTTGGTGGTTAAGAAAATTTACTCAACTTTTTTTTTAATAAGTCTAAGAGTTTTTTAAACACTTTTTACAGTTCTTAAGAAAATTAACATTTTTTGAAGGTCTAAGAAAATTTACATGACATAGTAATCTAATTCTGATGATCATGGTATGTGCATTGCAGGAGGGCAAGGTGGAGGCAGCCTTGATTGGAGAACAAGGTTGAAGATCATCAAAGGTGTAGCAAATGGTCTAAAGTATCTTCACACCGAGCTTCCAACCGTAATCGCAGCACATGGCCACCTCAAACCGTCAAATGTTCTTCTCAATGAATCCTATGAGCCTCTCCTAAGCGACTACGCTCTAATCCCAATAACGAACCAAGAGCATGCGCAACAGCTTATGGTGGCCTACAAGTCCCCAGAGTACCTCCAACACGGTCGGATCACCAAGAAGACCGACATTTGGAGCCTCGGGATACTGATACTAGAGATACTGACTGGTAAACCCCCGGATTACGGGGATTTGGTGAAGTGGGTGAGTTCCAAGGCAGACAGGGAGGAGGAGGAGCTGAACGAGGTGTTCGATGGGGAATTACTGAAGGCGGGGCCAACGAGTAACGCGGGCGAGGAAAGGGAGGTGTTGGTGAAGCTGCTGAGGATAGGGATGGAGTGTTGCGATGTGGATGTGGAGAAGAGATTGGATGTGAAAGAGGCTGCTGATAAGATTGAAGAACTGAAAGAGATCATATCAACGGCAGATCATCATAAAACAAGTGGTATTTCTACTGCTTATAATAGGGTGGATGATATTGATGATTTTTACTCCACTTGTGCTAGTGAAATGGACATGAGGTCCTCAAGAGCTCTTTCTGATGAATTCCTCAATTTCAACGTCAAATTAGGCTGAGATCAATATTTGAATGTATATCTACTTATACATATCTTATCTACTTTCTTGATTAGTATATTAACTCTTCGATCATACATTATGAAACTTAATTCGCAACTTTTAATTACTGACCAAAAGAAATCAATGGAAACGTGTGTACCTCATTTTTCTCTTTATATTTATTACTGTCAATTATATACATAGTACGTACTCTAGTTATGACTTGTTTACATATGTTCACGAATCTCTCTCTACTGTTCTTTTATTAGGGTCTCATTTGGAAAGATTAAAAAGAAAAAAAAAATGCATAAAAAGGATGAGAATGGGTGAACACACAAAAAAAAAAAAAAGGAAAAGAGAGGAAAAAAGGAATAAATTTAAAAAAAAAAAAAAACTTAGGAAACTTTTTATTAGGAGAACATGATATAAATAAAAAAAATTAGACAAGAATATGTATGAGAATAAATTATTTAAACGGGAAATCAAAGAGAAGTATATTTATGAAGGTCAATTTAGAGAAAAGAAAAAGAAGAAAAAATGTATAATAAGGCAAAAAAGATTAAAATGTAAAAATGGCAGACAAAAAAAAGAAATACGGGAGGAACAAGGTAGGAAAGTTTAAAAAAAAATAAAGGAAAGAAAGGACGGAAAAAAACAAAGAGATAAAAGAAAAAAACAGAAGAAAACAAAAAAAAAATGTTTTGGAACAAATCCTAAAAGAACCCATTTACATTTGGTTGTGTTGATAGATATGTCGAACTAAATTGATGTATATGAAGGATTAATTTTAATTATGACCTTAATAAATACTTGATCGGCGTATCACTTTAATACAAACTTTTAAATGTTAAGAACTATTAATTAAGGGGGCAAAATAAGAAATCAATTTCAGTCTCAGAAAGAAACAAAACTTGATGAGAACCTACAAAAGATTTCACAGAGAGGAACGCAAGTATGTACTTGTGGAATAAGCTGATTGCAAACTTCAAGAGCTGACTAAAGTAGCTAGGAAGGTTACACATAAGAAAAGGCCAAACTAATAAACTTTAAGATAAATAAAAGGCCAGTCAAAATAAATAAAAACTCTATTTTTTTAAAAGATGATATCAAGTCAAAATAATTTAAGGACAAAATGAAAAGACATAATAACATGGTATCATTAGCGGTGATAATATTAAGAAGACTCAGCGACGAGATTAGAGCCTGCCTTCCTCAAACATACTCCGGATCACGTAGAAAGTCGCACTCAATTTGTAAAAGCTGCACCCAATTTATTACGAAAGTTATTGATTATGGATAAGAAATAATTTATTGATTATGTTAAAAAAATGTCTAATTTTTTCAGCGGTGATGTGTAATAATTGATATCAAGCAAACCCAATAGAAATCAGCAGAAAGCCAGACATCTCACTATCTATGTATATAATTCAATTGAAAGAAGAAAAAAAAAAAAAAAGGACCAACCTGGTTATACATCTTCAAGCGCTCATGGTTAATGGGGACTCCTATCTTAATTATATCCTGAGAAAAACAAACAAAAAGAAAAATTATGAATACAAGTATTCAACGGCCTCGTCACTGATATGATAACTGAAAATTAAGATAGATAATTACCGCTCCCAAACCCACACAAAGATCAGCAATGAAGTCATCCTCCGTTTCGCCACTGCAATCAAATGGACTTTTAACACTTTTAGTGACTAGAAGTCGTCGTCACCATGAACCAACAGTCTCATTACATTGACAGTCTCACGCAGATTACTCACCTCTTTAAGCAAGCTAAGCTTGTAGGCCTTATCCATTGTTTCATCAGAACCAGATGCAGCCATATCCACTCCGATAAAAACCTTTAAAAAAAAGGGGGAAAAAAAGCAAATATAAGAGCTAAATATTCTAGTTGTTCAAATTCCTTAAACTTAAAAGGTGCAATTCTCCAGAAAAAGTATAATTAAGATAGTATCCGATTCAACAATGGCTTCCTTAATCAATTCCAGACAACCCTCGATTCCCTAAGGACCATGTGAATAAATTTATAAATTGAGGAAAAGAAAAATCAATTCTACGAGTACTAGAAAGTAAAATAAAAGCAACGAATCAATAAACAATTAAGGGAATGACCTGAATATTAGGCGAGAGGAAATCAGCAAAACCCGACATCTCACTATCTATGTATAATAATCAAATTAAAAAAAAAAAAAAAAAAAAAAGGACCAACCTGGTTATACATCTTCAAGCGCTCATGGTTAATGGGGACTCCTATCTTAATTATATCCTGAGAAAAACAAACAAAAAGAAAAATTATGAATACAAGTATTCAACGGCCTCGTCACTGATATGATAACTGAAAATTAAGATAGATAATTACCGCTCCCAAACCCACACAAAGATCAGCAATGAAGTCATCCTCCGTTTCGCCACTGCAATCAAATGGACTTTTAACACTTTTAGTGACTAGAAGTCGTCGTCACCATGAACCAACAGTCTCATTACATTGACAGTCTCACGCAGATTACTCACCTCTTTAAGCAAGCTAAGCTTGTAGGCCTTATCCATTGTTTCATCAGAACCAGATGCAGCCATATCCACTCCGATAAAAACCTTTAAAAAAAAGGGGGAAAAAAAGCAAATATAAGAGCTAAATATTCTAGTTGTTCAAATTCCTTAAACTTAAAAGGTGCAATTCTCCAGAAAAAGTATAATTAAGATAGTATCCGATTCAACAATGGCTTCCTTAATCAATTCCAGACAACCCTCGATTCCCTAAGGACCATGTGAATAAATTTATAAATTGAGGAAAAGAAAAATCAATTCTACGAGTACTAGAAAGTAAAATAAAAGCAACGAATCAATAAACAATTAAGGGAATGACCTGAATATTAGGCGAGAGAGAGCCTTCATCATGGTCCTTAATTTCATCTCTACCATATTCCTCCAAAAATGGAGCCTGTATATGGTCGTAATACACAGTCCCTACCCATCTTAAAAGCCTCAACAAACGTGAAACCCGCAAAGGGTAGAAGCATGAACTCCTGCAAATACAAAAATACTAAAATGATCAGAATAAGGGATTATCCATGAAAAAGCAAAACTAAAGAACTATTAACTTCAAGAAGCATGCATGTGTAGCATGTTTGATGGCGTTGAAAGCAGGAACAGGCAACGACAAGTTATTCTTAGTGTTACCGGCTAGGTTTGAGATATGCTGTAATATCCAAAGGAGGTCAAGTTGAGGCTCTGAGAGTCAAAAATATATGGAAGTACGTAATATAAACTAAATTAGCCAATATCACGAATACCCATTAACTACACATTACAATTTCATATTGATAGTAGCAACATTGGCAATACTTGGTCATCAATAATCAATTAGACCGTGAGAATAGGCAGGTGCGTACCCTGTAGAGAGGGATTCCCTTGACATGAGCACCTGCTTTGCATACCGCAATCGACACTGCCAATACCGCATTTGCACCTAACTGTAAAGGCAGATCACAAGAAGAGCAGTTGAGACTTAGACTTAGAGAGAGTAAACTTAGAAGCTAATATTTTGAATGTATATCTGCATGCAAAATTAGGCAATTTGTTGTTGTACCTTACGACTGTCCCAACCCCACTTGTTCAAAGTTCTGTCAAGTTTTTGAATAACCAAGTTATCAATAGCAGCCTGCTCGGTTGGATCCTAAAAGTGCAATGTGAATTCCATATAATTATGTACAATGAAGGAATCAGACAAATATCAGTATTGAAAAAGAATCAATATAAGTTCGACTCCAATTAACGTTAAAGGAAAGGACTCTACCATTCAACCACCAAAAAAAAAAAGAAGCTCGATTTAAAACCAACCTCGGCAATCAATGTGGGAGCAATGACGGTGTTTACATACTCAACAGCCTATACATAAAGCCAAGGAACAATTAAATTAAGGGAAATAGTAGGAAATGGGTCAATATGAAAAGTTTAAGAAAGTATATAGGCCAATTTTTAGTTATAGAAATTAATAGGCCATAACTTATCAAGTTATGGTTCATAACCAGATAAGTTATGGACAAATTTGTCAAGTTATGGTTCATAACTAGATAAGTTATGGACAAACTTGTTAAGTTATGATTCATAACCAGATAAGTTATGGACAATAACTTGTCAAGTTATGGTTTATAACCAGACAAGTTATGGACGAAAACAGTAATTTGGCCTGTTTATTAACTTATGTAAACTATTAGCCTATTAATTTTAATTCATCTCAAGTCTTGGCCTATTTCTCTCTTTCTCCCTTAAATTAATATGACACATACTTAACCATAGGGAATGGAGACTAATACAAGACTACTAATTAATCAGGATGGTGACCATAGTTAACTTACCAGTATATTTAGTTGCATTTTTTGAGCAGAAATTGCGGAAAAATGTAAAACATTCCTTATAATCATAATAAATGAATACAACCCAAATTGATAATACCACAAACACAAAATATTCAAATCTAATGTCCAAAATCCAAAGGACAAACAAGAAAACTAGAAAGTTACAACAAACAATACTAATGTTCAAAGTGTAAAAAATATTAAATTGGCATAAGAAATTAAAATACATTCTTTTCTTCACATTTTTTAATTAAAATAAGTTTTTTTTTCAACCTATCTAACTTTAATTATTTTTTATACGCTTTTTAAAAATATTTTGGAACAAAGCGAACAAAATCTACATGTTTTGGAACAAACATTCAGAGCTAATCCCGGCTCAACTAATTGATTTGAATAAAACGACTGTCTTGTTGCTATTATTCTTGTCTCATTTACTAGGAAAGATCATGAAAAATGTAGAAAAATGAAAAATAGAAGGGAGGTAGTCTCCATTTTTAACTTTTAGATCTGGTCAGAATCATATGAAATTAAAAAAGTAAGCAGAACAAACAAATTTTGATACAGATCTAATAGTTGAAAAACAGAGAATATCGATAGTCCTATTTTTGTAGGGACTACCAGAAAAACTCCCTAAAATAAAAGGTTTAATTTCAGAACCTACAAAACATTTACAGAAAGGAATGAATGTAGTTACTACATACCTGTGGAATAAGCTGATTGCAAACTTCAGGAGCTGACTAAAGTAGTAGCTAGGAAGATTACAGATACTAAAAGGCTAGAATAATAAACTTCAAGATAAATAAAAGGCCAGTAAAAATAAATAAAAAGACTCAATTCAAGTTGGACTCCAAACGTTAAAGAACAGGATTCTACTATTTAAAAAAAAAAAAAAAAGGTCAATTTAAACCAACCTTGCCAATCAATGTGGGAGCAATGACGGTGTTTACATAAAGCCAAGGAACAATAAAATTAATTTGACACATAGCGAATGGAGACTAATACAAGACTACTAATTAAAAAGATGAGGCATGATAATAAAATAAATTACCTTCTAGACTCCTAAGCGATTATGATCTTCATCAGCATCTACAATAAGTCAAATTACCAAAAGCAAGCATATATGAGATAGATATATTAAAATAACATGGAAATTGCGTTGTCAAGTATTTACTGAAAATTTGATTAGCAAAAAATAAAATAAAATATTTACTGAAAAAATAGTTCATATACCATGGAGGGGTCGACAACTCGGAACGGAGCAATTCACCAGAGTGCCATCAATCTGAGAAGAGAAACCCACACGCACAACTTAAATTAATTAATTAATCAAACCAACATATGTCATTTATGCCAATCAGGAAAAAATAAATAAATAAAAATTGAACCTCTATGGTGGAGTTGCCATGGCTGTCAATCATCTCCCTGGCCTTAACACTTTTAATCGCCGTCATAAGTGAGTTGTCGAGTATTTCCTCCGTCAGAGAAGAATTGACGCTCAACTTTTTGAGCATTTTCTTAGTCTCCCTTGTCTTCAAACCTCAAATTTTCAACCTTTTTCTACATCTGTAAAGTCTCGTCCTTCAATTCTTGCTTTTTCTTCATTTCTTGGGAGAGCGCCATTAACAAGATTGGTCGGTCGGTCGTTAGTTTTCAGTGATGGTGTGACGGATTTGGGGCAGCTGAATATAGGTTTAAATTCAAGGAAAATTCGAGCTTATTATATAATGAACTAAAATGGTGATGCCACGCCAGGAACTACCAGCGGAAGATCAGAATATGGAAGTTGCTCGAATTATTTGCTGATTTATTTCAAATTTTAATTTTAATTAATTTTAATTGTTTCCTTATTTCAGCTGTCTTTCTGATTTAATTGTTTCTAAATTTCAAATTTAGGATATTTAGGATTAGTTTCTTTTTCTATTTCGAATTGTCATCCCCTATAAATAGATAGCATAGCTTGTTATTTTCATTCATTCAATTACATAATAAAATCTCCAGAGAAGTTTTTTTTCCCTTGTCTATATGAATTCATTCAACTTGTTTAAATAATAGATGAGGGGTGTGGATTTAGTGTTAAACTAGACTACATATATTATAATTAAAACCGGTAATACATATCTCACATGTGTGTGAGAGCTTATGCACAAAGTCACTTAATTAATAATGAATAGCCTTTTTTAGTGAATGAGATAAATTCGGGTATACATATAAGTGGTTGATTATGATTAGGAAGTCCAAACCACTGACTAAACCGCCCAAAAGACAAAAATTAGACTGAGATCAAAGGAAACGTACGTGCCTCATAATTCTGCTCCTTATATAATTATTATTATGATGATTATTAATCATAAACGACAACATATAACATAGTATTCTAGTTAAGACTTGTATTTATATATTGTATTTTCACGAATCTCTCTACTTTTAGTAGCAAAAAACGATGACGATGACGTATAACATGTAAATTACAATATATACATATGCTGTAATCAATAAACTGATAATAGAAACGTATAACATATATACCACGCACATTTCCTAGTAGATAGTCACAATCAAAACGACTTATATAGCTAATTTAGTTTTGGCTGGGTTTATTATGACAAGCGTGTTAGATTGGTACACTACAAGAAAAAGGTGTTTTTGTGACGACTTTTTATCGTCACAAAAACCCCAGTGTCATCGCAATTAAAAGTTTTAGCGACGACATGTCGTCGCAGATATGTCGTCGCAAAAACTTTTTTTGTGATGACACAGTGTCGTCACAAATATATTTGCAACAACATATTTCTTTTGCAACGACAAGCGTCGTTAATATGCTGTTCTGAAATTCTCGTGATATAATATTTTTTGCGACGACAAATTTCAAAATGTCGTCGCAAATAATCTTCCTTTTTTGCGACGACACGTATAAAAAAGTCGTCGCAAAAAACTGGAATAAATTTTTTTTTAATTTTTAAAAAAATGGTAATTAATTAATTTTTAATAATTTTAATTAAACGTTATTATGTTACATACTGAATATAAATTATTAAGATACATTAAAAGTAAAATATAAATTAATATTAAAAATAATAAATCTAAATAAATTTATACAATATATTATGAATACTACATGAAGTGCATATATAATGTTAAAAAAAATATAAAAGTCTAAATAAAGTGAAAAATAAAATAGAACATATAACGAAACTATTCGTCTAAGTTTGCAGCATCGCCAACAGTTGAATCATCATTAGGACTGTCATCATCTGAAGGAGGTAGAGGAGTGTCTAGGTTAATTGATTCTGGACGAGCAATCGTAGGTAATTGGATGTTGGGCTGCAATTTAGACACCAACTCTAACATCTTCACCTGATTGTCATAAATCTTCATTTGTTCATAGTACGATTTCTTTAAATAATGATCCATACGTGAGTTAGGTTGAGCCGATGAGGTTACGTCCGAGAATGAACCAGCAGATGAAGGAGAAGCCCTGGAGTAATGCTTTTGGGAGAGCGTCAGACCCACTCCTATCTTATGTC
>NW_010365790.1:58491-58856 GCF_000414095.1 Morus notabilis
CTTGGATACTTTTGGTTGCTGCGATTAGTTTTATTTGTCTCTGATATTTTCTGTTTATGATTAACTATAATAAGTAATAGTTACTTGAAATTATGTATAAAAAATCATCAAATTCTAACAAATCTATAATTACTTAAAATTTATCGCCGGAGAACCTATCGCAACAACAATCCCAATGAACTTGATTTCTCATGTTACTCGGGAGACTTTCTCTACCATAGCGTTTGTAGTGGCGGTGCAGGAAACTTTTTCAGTCCTTGTAGCACTTTGCTGCCTCTCTATCAACAACGGACCTCAGAATGCCGTTCTTGTAGTTATAGTCCACGTTAAACCAGTCCTTGCAAAATAGTTTCACATCGTTAAAA
>NW_010365790.1:59344-60937 GCF_000414095.1 Morus notabilis
GGCTGCGCTCCCCCTGAAGAGCCAGCGTAAGTCGCTACCCTACCAGCCATCAATGTCTGTGAACAAATTCATATTAATAACAATATTTATAAATTCAAATAAGATCATAATATTAAAACGAAATCTGAGAAAAATGACAAAGATTACTATTCTGTAGTTATATTCATTGTTGCTGCTACATTATTGATTGTTTCCATCATCATTTATGTCATCATCGTCTTCAGATTCGATGACTTCCTCTTCAACGTACTCCTCTAAAGTTTCATCGTCTTCGTCATTAATAAAATCATCAACTACGGGAGACTTATCTTTCATAATTGCATTAACATCGGTTCTGACAACATTAGACGATCCATCATCTCGATTCAATACAAATGAGTCAATCTCTGGTAGTTCCACTACTAACTCAATATTTGTAGACTCTGTATCCTGGACTATCATCACGTCATCAATGTAAGTTTCTGGAATGTCCCAAATATGTCGATGTCGAAAGTGTTCTACAACCTTCTAGTTTGGACCGTTAAATAAATCGTCTACGTAAAAAACTTGCTCTGCTTGAGATGCAAGTATGAACGGTTCGTTTTCGTACCACGTGTCTTTAACAAAAACACTTATTCTATTTTTATAGTGTTGAATCATTTTCTTTCCCGGACGAGTGTCAAACCACAGACATTTAAAAAGCATAACAGAATTGTCATTCAAGTATGACAGTTCATAAATATCCTCCAAAACTCCATAAAAAATTTAGTTATCAGGTCCGCGAACACAAACACCATTATTTTGAGTACTTCGATTCATATCCCGATTGCGTGTCAGAAACTTGACACCGTTCACCACACAACCAGGATAACTTCGACATGAGAAGCTTGAACCCGCTTCTGGGCCATTCTGCTTTCGAATATTGAAAATCTGTAATGAGACATGAATTTTCTTTACAACGAAATTTTTTAATGACTTAACAATATTAATGTAAATTAATTATAAATGTACCTTATTCTTAAACCATTTTGGAAACTCTTTCGATTGAATTTCATCTAATGGTATGATTCCACCGTCGCCATCAATCTCCTTCCTATGGTCACTGTTTAACAGAGAATGAAAGTAAATGACATGATTGTATGCGACACAATCAATGAACAATTAAGTGACAAAAGTGAAAGTAATACGTACTCAATGAACTGCTGAATTTCTGGACAGTTATGTAGGACGCACCACTCGGCTTTCTCTCGTAAATGAGTATCCAATGTGACGGGGGGCATCTTCCCAATTGGCCGACAGCGAGTATCAAATACAGAAATCTTTTCAACAATACGATCTTCATCGTCTATCCAATTTCTGGCCAGTCGGTTAAACCGTGAATCAATTCCAGTTAAATACAATGAACAAAAAGTCGGAGCTTCGTTCACAATGTATGCCTCAGCAATCGAACCCTCAGGATGTGCACGATTCTTGACATATTTCTTTAGCGATCCAAGAAAATGTTCAAATGGATACATCCATCTTAAGTGAACTGGTCCTCCTCGAATGGCTTCTTCAGGCAAGTGTATAACTAAATGTACCATTATGTCAAAAAAGGCAGGAGGAAAAATTATT
>NW_010365790.1:65085-70618 GCF_000414095.1 Morus notabilis
AAAAAAAAGTTGGCCTGAATTTTAAGAGGTTATAATTAGTAAGTGTTAGAGGTTAAGTAATGTTAAGTATGAGTATAGGATGATGATCAAAACTTAGGGTCGTCACAGTTGGTATCAGAGCGACGGTTCTGCCACCCACCCACATTCTACTGAGCATCTGACTCTACATTGCCCAAGTAAATTATTAGTTCTTTTGAATTTAGAGTTCAATGTGTGAATTTTGTCCTGATAGGATATACGATATGGTTCGGAGAAGACGAACTCGAATGGTTCTTTAGTGAGATTATGACTGACCACACAGGAACATGACGTATATTTCATATTTTGGAGGGGGTTAACAGAGGAGTTGCGAACTATGGTATTTCCACGATTGGAAGTTACATATACCCTCACCAAGTTTTTTAGAGGAAGTAACACAATTAGAAGAAACATTGGCTATAGAACGAGAGGAACAAGAATGGCGCGTTAGTGAGCGTCGAATGAAGTTTGAACGTAGGCAGAGAAAATACCTACGTAGAAAATGATTAGTGTAGATGTATACGTTAATCATACTTGTCTTATGTAAGTAATGAATGATGAATGTATATGTATGTTTGAGCGGATATGTGTGTGTATATGTATACAGGCATACAAATGAATCAGATATAGGAAAAAAAAATGCGGTTACTGTAGTGACCAAGAAAATCTCAGAATTTTAATAATGTAATTCATGTATTTAAGTCAAGGATTTTCCTGGAAAATCATAGTTGTATTATTTTAAAACAACTTTATGTTATGAAATGATGCTAGGATTTATTTAGATTTATACATACACACATATCCGGAAATTTAGCCATGTTTACCACTATTCTTCTTATGTAGACACATGAAAACATGGTTCGTCCACGTAGAGAACGTTTGGTTCAAGAATTAAGAGTGGATTTAGCTGCCACTATAGCTAACTTACGAGCCAGACTTGAGGCTCAAGAGTATGAAAATAGAAATTTATGGGCACAGTTAGAGCAAAGAGACCAGGAACAGGAGCGAAGAAGAGCGCCACCTGTTCAACCGGCACCGCAACCAGAGCCTGCGGCGATGCCAGAAATGGTGCCACAAGCTATGCCGATTGCTAATCAGGAACCATTATATGTACGGTTTCATAGGATGAAGCCACCAGAATTTGAAGGTTCCACTGACCCACTAGAAGCTAAGGAGTGGTTAACTTCACTCCAAACGATTCTGGATTTCATGAATCTAACAGAGCAAGAAAAAGTTCTCTGTGCTTCGTATGTGTTAAAGAAAGATGCCCGCTACTGGTGGGAGACAGTGGTAATAAGAAGGAATGTAGCAATGATGACTTGGAATGAATTCTTAGGGGAATTCAATGCTAAGTACTATGATACTGTAGGTCTCCGAGCTCAACAAAATGAATTCAATAATTTGAAGCAAGGTGATATGACTATTATGGAGGCTTGTCGTAAGTTCGATCGATTGGCAAGGCTATGCCCTCAGCTAGTGCCAACAGAAATGGAAAGGGGAAAGACCACCTACAACAGTGGCGGATTGTGTTGGTAGAGCAGTCCGAGCAGAATATCACCTAGCCTAAGCTAAAGAAGAGAGAACCAAATTATGGGATGCCAAGAAAAAGGAACAAGCCCAAGCAAAGCAAACCCAAAGGGGGAATCGAAAGAATAATCAAGCTAGTCAGAGTAACCAAGCTAATAGAACTAGACAAGGAAATCGACCCCGTAAAGACGTCCACAGAATAACCAGAACCTGAATAAAAGGAAGGAAATTTTGGTGGAAATCGAAACTTTAATTCCCAAAGTCCGCAACAGAGGCAAGATCGCAACACGAATATAGTTGAGTGCTCTAAGTGCGGAAAGAAACATTCGGGTGTATGTCGTTATGGAACAAACAGTTCCTATACATGTGGCAAAGATGGCCATTATTCCTGGAATTATCCTCAGAATTCAAATAGACAGCCTACTAACCAGGCAAATGCGATGCAGATAAGAGTTGAGGAAATGCAACCTCAGCAAGATGGAATAGAAGCCCCGTCGCAAACCAATGCTAGGTTGTTGGCATACACGAGAAATGATGCAGAAGCTGGCACGTCAAGAGTCGTGACAGGTCAGCTTACTATTGCTCAGCACTTAGCATACACATTATTTGATTCCGATGCATCACACTCGTTTGCATCATATGGATTTGCTGAGAAATTAAATTATGCTATGAATAGAATTGGTCAGACATTTAGGACTACCCTGCCATCCGAGGAAATTCTATTGTCAGAATTTAGGTTAAAGCATGTACCAATAGTCATAGCTAACAGGGAGCTATACACAAATCTAGTCGTATTAAAGATAATCGACTACGACGTCATCCTAGGAATGGATTTCTTAGGAAAATATCAAGCTACTATCGATTGTCGTAATAGGAAGGTGATTTTCCGACCCGATGGGGAAGAAACTTTTGAGTACGTTGATCGCTCTAAACGTACCCCCAGACGAGTAATTAATGCAATGGAAGCAAAGAAATTACTTTCAAGTGGTTGCGAAGGATATTTAGTTCATGTTGTGGATACGACTAAAACTGATAAGTTGCAACCAAAATATGTGTCGATAGTTCAGAATTTTCTAGAAGTCTTTCCGGAAGAATTGCTGGAATTGCCACCAGAACGTGAGATTTCGTTTGAAATCGAACTTTTACCTAGAACGGCACCGATTTCTAAGGCTCCATATAGGATGGCTATAGCAAAACTTAAGGAATTAAAAATGCAACTGCAAGAATTAATGGACAAAGGATTTATCCGACCAAGTTATTCACCTTGGGGAGCCCCTATATTGTTTGTAAAAAAGAAAGATGGCACATTAAGAATGTGTATTGACTATCGTGAGCTCAATAAGGTCACGATAAAGAATAAATATCCTCTGCCCAGGATCGATGACTTATTCGACCAACTCAAAGGGGCAGCAATATTCTCAAAGATTGATTTGCGATCTGGATACCACCAATTGAAGATTAAGGAACAAGATATATCTAAGACAGCTTTCAGAACGCGTTATGGATACTACGAGTTTCTTGTGATGCCGTTTGGACTAACTAATGCCCCAGCACTTTTATGGATTTGATGAATCGTATTTTCAAGGAATATTTGGATAAATTTGTTATCGTTTTTATTGACGACATACTAATTTATTCAAAGAATAATAAGGAACATGAAGAGCACTTGAGAACTATTCTTCAAACGCTGAAAAGACATCAGCTATATGCTAAATTCTCCAAGGGTGAATTTTGGCTCAATAAAGTTCATTTATTAGGACATGTAGTCTCGAAGGATGGAATCTCAGTGGATCCAGCAAAGATTGAAGCTGTTAGTAACTGGCCCGCACCAAGAAACGTAACAGAGATTCGTAGTTTCTTAGGTCTGGCCGGGTATTACAGAAGATTTGTAGAGGGTTTTGCAAAACTAGCTGCACCACTCACTACCCTCACACGAAAAGAAAAGAAGTATGAATGGACTGAGAGGTGTGAAGAAAGTTTTCAAGAATTGAAACAAAAGCTGACTATTGCACCAATCCTTACTATTCCAAAGGAAGGAGAAAAGTTTGACGTATACAGTGATGCTTCCAAACTAGGGCTGGGAGCGGTATTGATGCAAAATGGAATGGTAATTGCGTATGCGTCTAGACAATTGAAAACTCATGAGAGAAACTATCCTACTCATGATCTTGAATTAGCAGCAGTAGTTTTTGCTTTAAAGATATGGAGGCATTATTTATATGGTGCACAATGTCAGATTTTCACTGATCACAAAAGCCTTAAGTATTTCTTTACACAGAAGGAACTTAATATGAGGCAATGCAGATGGTTGGAGTTAGTAAAGGATTATGATTGTGAAATCCTTTATCACCCTGGAAAAGCCAATAGGGTAGCTAATGCTTTAAGTCGTAAGACTACCGAATTAAGTCATATGTCATTGGATAGATTTCCAGCACTTTTACAAAAGGATATTCGTTCATTAGGGTTGGAGCTAATTACAGGTAAATTAGCCACTCTACAGATATAACCATCTATTTTTGACAAGGTGACAGAAGCTCAACGTCAAGATTCTACTATTGACAAGTATTGGAAAGAAGCTGATGAAGGAAAAGAGACATAATTCAAAGTCTCTGATAAGGGAATACTCACATTACAAGGAAGGGTTTGTGTTCCGAAAGATGAAAAACTTAAGAGTCAAATTCTTTCTGAAGCTCATAATACCCCTTATTCGATACATCCAGGAGTGACTAAGATGTATCAAGATCTAAAACAACACTTTTCGTGGAGATATATGAAAAATGACATTGTGGACTACGTTAGTCGTTGTTTAACATGCCAAAAGGTTAAAACAGAGCATAAACGTCCAGCTGGAGAGCTGTAACCATTAGATGTTCCGGAATGGAAATGGGAGCATATAACTATGGATTTTGTGGTAGGACTACCAAAAACAAGTGAAGTTTATGATGCAATCTAGGTAATTGTTGATAGATTGACTAAATATGCCCATTTTGTACCTATAAAAGTGACGTATACCCTTGACAAGTTAGTAGAGTTATACGTCACCAACATAGTTAGACTGCATGGAATACCTTTATCCATTGTCTCATATCGGGATAGCCGCTTTACCTCCATGTTTTGGAAGAATGTACAAGAAGCCATGGGCTCAGAATTAAGATTTAGCACAGCTTTTCATCCTCAGACAGATGGACAATCGGAACGTACCATCCAAACTTTAGAAGATATGCTTAGGGCATGTGTGATGGATTTTAAAGGAGCATGGAATAAGAAACTATCATTGATTGAATTCTCGTCTAACAACAGTTATCAAGCTTCAATCAGTATGCCACCATATGAAGCTTTGTATGGAAGAAAGTGTAGATCTCCCATTCATTGGTATGAAACCAGGGAGAAACAATTGCATAAGACGGAATTCATTCAGGAGGCAGTTGAATCCATCCAAAAAATCCATCAGAGAATGAAGACGGCACAAGACCGTCAGAAAAGCTATGCTGATAAGCGTAGAAGACCCTTAGAGTTTAATGAAGAGGATGAAGTTTTCTTGAAGATCGCACCCATGAAAGGTGTTATGCGTTTTGGCAAGAAAGGCAAATTGAGCCCAAGGTATATAGGACCTTTCCAGATTATTAAAAGAATAGGGAAAGTAGCCTATCGACTGGCTTTACCGCCAGAATTAGCTGCGGTACATGATGTATTCCATGTCTCGATGTTAAATAAGTATGTACCCGATTCATCTCATGTTATAAAACATGAACCAATACAGATTCACGAGGACATGACTTATGAGGAACAACCGGTGCAAATACTTGCATGAGAAGAGAAGCGTCTTCGTAATCGAAGTATTCCACTTGTAAAGATACTGTGGAGGAATCAAAAAGTGGAAGAAGCAACATGGGAACGTGAAGATGAGAAGAAAATACCCCCATTTGTTTTGATTTTCGGGACGAAAATTTCTTAAGAAGGGGTGAATGTAATGACCGGGAAAAATTTA
>NW_010365790.1:70657-71839 GCF_000414095.1 Morus notabilis
AAATTCTTTCCGGAATAGTAAGTAGTAGAATTTTGATGTAATCAAGAAAATGTTATGTAAAAACTTTATGTATGGGGTAAAATTTCTCGAAATATGTAAAGTTATAACATGAATATTTTACAAAGAAAATTCGTAAATATCAGTTATGAATAGTGAAATATCAGTTAAAAGTTAGAAATTTTAGTAGATATATTTTAGTTATGAAAAACTAAAATATTTGGTATGTGACCAAATGACCAGCTAGAAAAAGAATAGAAATATTAAAAGTAAGGAAAATAGCAAAAGTTCCTGAAACAGAATTTTCCCGAGTCAGTTTAAGCGAGAAACTGCTAAAAAAAAATGGGTACTACAAGGGTACGCATTTTGGGCAATTCTGAATCAATTAAAATGATAATTTCATAAAAGGAAATTGACTAATGAGATACCCAAGAGAAATGGGTTGAATATGAGAAATTTAACCCAGGGTGCTCGGCAGTCCAGAAAAGCAGTATAGAACATATACTGGGTGTGAAATTATCGGTACCGAAAAGAGACTCATTTTGAAAAATAAAAAGTTAGGTCTCAACAAGAGAAATGTGGGGAACATAGAACCACTCAAATAAAGTGTTAAACTTAAGTAGAACTAGTAAAATTAAATTATGAAAATTAATTTAATTTAAAAAGTAATATTAGATATTATTGAAAATAATATTATAATATTCATTAATGTCTTAAAAGAGTCCCATGGATATATTAGAAGCCACTTTTGTCTTCTTTGCCTAAGTGTGGCTGACTAAGAAGAAAGAGAGAAAACTAAGTTACAGAATATATGTACATGTATATATATATATATTTATATATATATATATGAAAGATTATCGTTAGGTACGGTTTAAAAAAAAAAGAAAAGGTAAGTCAAAAAGATTATTACCATGAGGTGTATATGTATTAAACATGCAGGGGTACACTTGGCTTTACAACATGAGGCGGTGACTCACATTGGTGACTCACGTGGGTAACTCACCTTGAAAATCACATAGGCTTGTTAACTCACGCAACTAATGCAAAACTTACTGAGGCCATTACTCACGGCATGTACTTGTGAATGTAAGGCATAGCATAGCAGAGAAAATGAGAAAAAAAAAGTGAGAGAGTGAAGTAAAAAGAAAATAGATTAGAGAGAGACGGAGAAGAGAAATTCAA
>NW_010365790.1:73075-77455 GCF_000414095.1 Morus notabilis
CAGGAGAGAGAGAGAGAGATTCACAGGAGAGAGAGAGAGAGAGATTTGGGAGAAAATGAAGAAGAAGGGGATATTAGGTCAGAGTTATTTGCGACGACATATTCGTCGTAAATAAATTTAAAATGTCGTCGCTAATAATAATATTTGCGACGATAATATCGTCACAAATTAATAAAATGTCATCGCAAATACTAAACTATTTGCGACGATATTTTCTCGCCGCAAATATTTTTAAAGTCGTCGCAAATAATGTTTTTTTCCCGCGCCTACTTTATCGTCAAATAAGATTATTTGCGACGACGATAAAACAATGTCGTTGCAAATAAGCTAAAACTAGTTGCGACGCCTAATGTCGTCGCAAATAGTCATCAAATGTCGTCGCAAAAAAACGGATTACCTTGGTGCCAATAATCCGCGCCATTAGAAATTTGCTCGCCAATATTATTTGCGACGACACTGAACTTATTAGCGACGACATTGTTATTTTATTTAACGGTGGGTATTTGCGACGACATGTCGTCGCAAATAGTGTATTATTTGCGACGACAAATGTCGTCACAAAAAATGTCGTCGCAAATGGGCATAATTGTTGTAGTGGTAGAGGAAACTGATATTCGTTGGCAATATTATCTCTCTCTCTCTCTCTCTCTCTCTCTAACACATACCAAATAGCTATATAATATCCCAACGTACCACTTCATGTGGTTAAATCTAGCTGGGGCCTTAATTTTCTCAACAGATTTTCATTTGAGTAACTAGTTTTTTCGGTTTTACTTTAATGGCCCTAATTAGCCGTGTCCTATGATGATCACTTCATAAAAACAGAAATTAGATTAGGGGTGAGAGAAACAGCTCACATATACTCTAATTTCTTTCCTTTTGTTTTAACTTCCCGTCAACTACTTCATAATTTCCTCTATATAGCTCTTCGTCCTTCCTACGCTAAAAAGTGTACATATATTGCGTGGCATATATATAAAAATTTATATATACTTATAACAAGTGGAATTGCCGCTAGACTAACTATGTCGGAGACTAATGACACTAATTATGCGACCAAAGTTCACGGTGGTTGCGGAGAAAGAAAGTGGTCGTCGGAGCAGGGAATAGTATTGGCGGTCGCCGTGGACAATGCCAAGGCTAGCCAGCACGCCCTTAAATGGGCTGCCGATCGTCTTCTCTACAACGACAAGAACAAAACCCTGATTAATCTTGTCCATGTCCGGCATACTTCACCATTACACATATCTTATTCCCATCTCATCCCCAGTAATTCCTCCTAATTGTCACTTTATCTCTCTTAATTCTCCATTTAATTATAACATTAATTATTCGATCCAATCGCATAATGACAAACCAATTTATATGTTATTAATTAATATCATGTAAATATTATTCTCAGGAAGCATCAGCTTGGTAGAAAGGGAACCGGATGAGTATGAGATGGAAATGCTGCGTCCCTTTCGAGGCTTTTGTGCGCGCAGACAAGTAAATTCCTCTTACTTACTTAATAAATAAATAAATAATTTTCTAAATCTTAATTGCGGCGTTGTCTGCAACCACTTATGATGATGATGATGATGATGTGATCAGATACAATGCGAGATTGTTGTGCTCGAAGATGATGACGTGGCACAAGCATTGGTTGATTATGCCATACGCCATCGAGTTGAGAATTTGATTCTTGGTGCCTCATCAAGGAATGGCTTATCTAGGTAATTTTATTAATTAATTAGCTAGTAAGTACTTTATATATAGTAAATATGAAATACGAATTACCTGAAACGCATAATTATATGTATAATTGAAGATGAGATGAAAATATTTGTTACTGCAGGCTATTCAAGCACGGTTCTGGGATTAAAAGCACTGTGGTTAAATGGATACCCAATTTCTGTAATGTTTATGTCATCTCCAAGTTAGGAAAGCTCAATGGTGTGAGAAATGCTTGTCATCCAGTGCCAATTATCCCATCATCACCTGATCAAGATCAATTTACTCATCATCATAATATGTAAGATTATTAATTCACACGCAACAATGACATTTAATCAACGTAATACTGACTTTGAAGATGCAAAAATAGTGTTGGTAACTAAAGTTCTTGGTGTTACAACTTTACAATGTTAATATTACGCTCATTAAATGTCGTAGTACTCAAATTTCTCATTTCTATATATTACGTAGAAGTACGGTCTTCCAGGCAAAAGCATAAACTTTTATATTAAGGATATATATTTTCAATAAGTTGAAAGTAGCCTTGAATTGATTGATTGCAGACTATCCGTGCCGAGAGAGGGATTGTTGTATGAAGAGGAAAGCAGTATCTCAGTGTCAGAGACAGAGGGTGAGATCGAGTCGCGTACTTTTCCAAGTCCGGAATGTAGTAGTAGTACTACTACTACTACGACGAGTCCCGATAGCATGTTCCTTTCTTTCTTCCGGACTTTGGAGTCACACTTGGCCAGAGTTTTCCCTCACCGACCAACTCTTCATGATTTTCATTGCATTAGAACATCACTGTTCTTGACTCACAAACTAGTAAGTACTTTTCTCAAACTCGATACTTAATTTGCCGAGAAAAATAAGCAGTCTAATTACCACCCCTACTAAATGGTTGTAATGGAATTGTTAATATTTATGGGCATATTATTGCAACTCTCAGGAATCTATGCAAGAGGAGATGAAGAGGATCAAATCAAAGCAGAACGAAACAATGGACATGTACCATGTAGCCTGCAAAGAAGCTTCTTTGGCTGCTAAATAAGAGGTCCATTATTTTATCCCTTCCTCTTTAACATCAAAAATAATGAAAATCAATTTTGTTTTAGGCCTAAATTTTTTTGGCATCTATGACGCTAACATCGATATGTATTTGGTTAAATCAATTACAGGTCAACAAAAGTCTGAAATTATTAGAAGAAGAGAACTTGAGAGCTATTAGAGAATTCAACTACTGGTGGAGGAATTAAGCAGCCATGCGTGACATCGACAAAGGACGGATCAGAAATCAAAAACAGATTTAAATTCATGACGTTTAGAGCAATTAGAAGTGCAAAAGAGATGATCATTAGTTAATGCAAAGACGAAATTAGCTCCTAGAGAGGGTAGATCAGGACAACAAATTAAGGTGTTTGGATTATCAGCAGAAAGTACTAATTTTGTTCTTTTCTTTTTGTACTTTTCCACAGTTTCTGTGATATGTCTTGTTCCAAGTGAAGGAGACACAAATCACATAAATTCAACGTGTATTGGCTAAATTTGTGCATAATTCCAATTGAAATCTCGCCTCTTTTATCATTACTCTTTTTCTTTGTTTCTTGTTCAAATAAGAGGCTACTAGCTCTCATATATCATTTTTGAAGTACTCTTGAAGCTATCATTAAATAATAATAATAATAATAATAATAATAACAACAACAACAACAACAACAACAATAATAATAATAATAATAATAATATGTGTGAGGCAATATTTCACTGTTGGAATTTATTGAAAGGAACTTAAGAATGTGGGAATCCTATATTATAGACTGTGTTAACCTTTCTTTCCCTCTTAATGGTCAATTCAATTGGTTTGTAACCTTCCACTTCACCACTTTAGTGTTTCTAAAATTAGTAATTAAAAGCACTTGTATATATCTATGAACATTTTACGTGTATACAAAATATTTTCTAAAAACTACGAACAGCTCCTATTAGACATGTGTAATTAAAAATACTACGCCAAATTTCTTAAGCCTTAAGGTTGATTTTGGCTGATGATCCACGTACTACAATACTTCACCACTAATTTTAATGATTGTTAAGAATGTGTGTGTGGAGTTTAATTATTGCAATATAAAGACAACACGTGGGGCGGAATATTAAGAATTTTACACTAGTATTTATGTTGCTACCTATGTAGGGAATTAGAGAAAACATGAGGTCTAAGAAAGTGTGCGATTTTCTCTTGTAATCTTCTTTTTTAACATATTGAAATTTTGAGGTGCCTGAAAGTAAATGTAGCTTTCACATTGCTAGCGAACTACTATAAATTTTGTATGTACTTATCACTTATTTGTTTGTTTATTTGATTTTATTACTCATGATAATAAAGAGTTATGACGCCTAATTCTTGACAAAAAAGACTTAAAGCGTGGCCTCTCTGCGAGCAAAAGCGCTAATTAAACTTGACTCATTAAAAATGATTGTGTATCAGCTGGTTGAAACTGCTGATATTACTATTTGATTTTATTACTCATGATAATAAAGAGTTATGACGCCTAATTCTTGACAAAAAAGACTTAAAGCGTGGCCTCTCTGCGAGCAAAAGCGCTAATTAAACTTGACTCATTAAAAATGATTGTGTATCAGCTGGTTGAAACTGCTGATATTACC
>NW_010365790.1:81504-92424 GCF_000414095.1 Morus notabilis
CCAAAAAAAAAAATCCTGTTTAAATCTTATAATTGTGTTGTCGTCTGTATATTATTGTACGTGTTATGTGTAATGCGTTGATATTCAATCTGCATCAAGCTGATACTTGTTTTCATGGATATCATATGTATTATAGTATATATGTGCCCGAACAAATTAGATATCATGCGAATCAAGATTTATTATCATATTTTTCTGTCTCGGTAGCCTTCAATTAAAATTTGCCATCTCGTAAATTACTTAAATATTTTCTTAAATTTAGATGACATGACAAATAATTAGTAGAGAAACAACTATATATTAAAATAAAAAAAATGGAGACACTAGATCGGGACTCTATGCCTAGCTATAGCTAGAGCTCAATTTAACAAAATTAAAAGAGAGAATTACTAGTTTTGTCGGTTTTGCTTGAATGGCTCTTAGGCATAACAAATTACCCTTTTCTTTCCTTTCCTTTTAAAGAGCCAGAAAGAACTTACACCTTTTTCATCTTTTCATTTTAATTAATTTCCTCCATTAGTGATTAATTGAATTTCTAATTTAAAAAATTAAATACCATTTAGCTATTAGTCTATCCAAATGAAACCACCAGTATCTGATTTGTATTACATTTAGTTATACCACATGTACACGTTAGAATTTTAGTTTAATTTTTGTGATTGTATTTAATTTTCACAACTTATAATTAAATGATAGAAACTGATCACACCCAACAATTTAGTTAATTGGTGAATTAAATTAAGAATTTTAACCATATTTGGAAGTTAGTAACAGCAGCTCGCTGACATTTAACAGAAACAGCTTAATAAAGGCAATGGTTAGGAGATTTGTTTACACTGTTTTGCTTCTTCTAATCACCTTAACAACTAACAATCTCAATCCCTCTCTTAGGGACAAAAAAAAGGGTGAAAATTTTATCCTTTTTTTTCCCTCTAAGAGAGTGGAAAAAAGCCAAGATTAAGGGGTAAGACGAAATTCCATTTCAATAATAATAATAAATAAAAAAAACCCCGAAAGTGCCTGCTTAAAATTGAGGTTTAATTAATTATTGGATTAATATTTAAGATAAGAAATTAGGGGTTTAATTAATGGCGAGGGGCGGTGGAGGAGGAGGAGGAGAAAAGAAAGAAGAGGTGGTGGTGGTGGCAATAGACAAGGACAAAAGCAGCCAATATGCTCTCAAATGGACGGTCGATCATCTCATCACCAGAGGCCAAACCGTCGTATTGCTTCATATTAAAAACAGAGCTTCTTCCGTTCCAAATCCATGTAATTATTTTAATCAAGAATATCATCTTCTCTCTCTCTACCCTCTATCTCTCATGCATGCATTTTTTCTTTAATTTAATTAAGTTAATCCTGTTTTTTTTCTGTTTGCCCTTTACAAAAGCAAACGAAAAAAAAAGGTGGGGGCACAAGAATTGTTTATTATCATTGAATGGGATCATAACGGCATGTATGTACAAGCATGTATATGTATATATATATATATAATACATACATGTATGTATAATTAGATGCTGATATGTGAAACAAATTAAGGGATGAACTGTGAGCTCATAAATTTGTAATTATATTTATGGTGAAGTTGGGAACTTTGTTTCTGTGAATGAAGTGAGTGAGGACGTTGCAAGAACCTACAAACAACAGCTCGAGAATCAGGCCAAGGACTTGTTCCTTCCCTTCCGTTGCTTTTGCACTAGAAAGGATGTAAGTTAATTATATATATATACATATATATGTTCTTAATTAATTCACTTTTTCTATTAACACTTGCTTGCCCCTGCATAATTAATGATTTCAAAACAAGAAAAAAAAAATTAATTTACAATCATCACATGTCTGTCAGTATATTAAAACGTCACGTCTGCTCTTTTTTGGCAACAGATAAAATGCGACGAAGTGATACTAGAGGATTTGGATATATCCAAGGCAATAATCAACTATGTTTCTGCTAACTCAATTGAGACTTTGGTACTAGGTGCAGCATCAAGAAACAGCCTTGTCAAGTAATTAACTAATTCCCTCTCTATTTCAGCAATCTGTTTTGGAGTATTACGTGTTCATATATAGTGAACAATCAAAACCTGATGCTAATCTATTTGATGGAAAAAATAAATAAATAAATAGGAGGTTCAAAACTACAGATGTTCCAAGCAGCGTGTCTCGAGGGGCACCGGAGTTCTGTACCGTGTATGTCATTGCCAAAGGCAAGATCTCTTCCGTCCGTTCTGCTTCCTCTCCCGCCCCCACAAGATCTAATTCATCGCGTTACAATAGTCACTCTAGTCATCCACCTAGAGGTAGGATCTTCTTTTTCTTTTTCAATCTCTCTAGTTTTTCACTTCAAGAATTGATCAAAACATTCAACACTAAAAACTAACATATCCAACACAGCAGATCAGAGACAATTAAACCATACCCCTCACCAGCAGCATGATGAAATGGATTTTAGGTAACTTCTTGTGCAAGTAATGTTGATCCTCTACTTATAAAAGTATTAAAGAGAAGCTTCAATGATGAAATAATATATTTACACACACAAATTGTATAGGTCACCCTTCGCAAGAGGCAAAGGTTTGACAAACAAGTCATATGAGCTCTCCCCAGAGACAGACATATCCTACGTGAGCCATGGAAGGCCAAGTCTCTACGACAGTATAGACTTCCAAGGGATGAGCCCCAGTTTTTCAACCAGCTCTGACTTTGACGCTCCCAGGAGTAGTTTTACATCATCTTCACCTTTCTCAGGAAACAAGTCCATTGACATTACCTCTTCACACTATGACTTCACTGATTACTCCAACGACAGTACCAATTCCAGCTCCTCACAAAATAATGTGGTATCTCATTTATCAATTAATTTCGGAATGGGTTTGGTACTTCCGTCATTGAGATCTCAATTTTTTTAACGGTTTTAGTTGCACGTAACTTCATTTTAGGATGACGTGGATGCTGAGATGAAAAGGCTGAGGCTAGAGCTGAAGCAAACAATGGACATGTACAGTTCAGCCTGCAAGGAGGCTCTCACAGCAAAGAAGACGGTATCTATATTATATCACTAACTAGTTACATTTTTCTTTTCGTTTTAATCTAAACAAATGCTTGATTCTCAACATGGCATTTAGGCAATCGAACTTCACCGGTGGAAATTGGAAGAAGAGCAGAGACTGGAAGAGGCACAACTAGCCGAGGAAGCAGCATTGGCACTTGCAGAGAAGGAAAAGGCAAAGTGCAAGGTGGCCATTGAGGCAGCCGAAGCGGCTCAAAGGATAGCCGAATTGGAGGCGCAGAAAAGAGTTCAGGCGGAAATGAAAGCGCAAAAGGAAGCTGAGGAGAGGAAGAAGGCACTAGGGAGTTTGAGCCACGAGATCCGGTACAGAAAGTACACGATCGAGGAGATTGAAATGGCGACGGAGGATTTCTCCGAGTCACGTAAGATTGGGGAAGGAGGTTATGGACCAGTGTACAGGTGTGAATTAGGCCACACCCCTGTTGCAATAAAAGTACTCCGCCCTGATGCAGCTCAAGGACGGTCCCAGTTTCAGCAAGAGGTTGAAGTACTCAGCTGCATACGCCATCCCAACATGGTTCTGCTTCTCGGAGCCTGCCCCGAGTTCGGTTGCCTTGTCTACGAGTACATGGCTCACGGCAGCCTAGAGGACCGCCTTTTCCGACGGGGAAACACCCCGGTTCTACCGTGGCAGTTGAGGTTTAGAATCTCAGCGGAGATTGGAACAGGACTCCTTTTCCTCCACCAGACCAAGCCAGAGCCGCTTGTTCACCGCGACCTTAAACCGGCAAACATTCTGCTAGACCGCAACTATGTTAGCAAGATCAGTGATGTAGGTTTGGCAAGACTTGTTCCTCCGTCTGTAGCGGACGCCGTGACGCAGTACCGGATGACAGCAACAGCAGGGACATTCTGCTACATAGACCCTGAGTATCAGCAAACAGGCATGTTGGGGATCAAATCCGACATCTACTCACTCGGGGTCTTGCTTCTGCAACTGATAACGGCCAAGCCTCCAATGGGGTTGACTCATCACATGGAAAGAGCCATAGACAAAGGCGGTTTCACCGAGATGCTTGACCCGGCTGTTACCGACTGGCCTCTCGAGGAGACATTCAAATTCACCAAACTCGCTCTCCAGTGCGCGGAGATGAGGCGAAAGGATAGACCGGATCTTGGAAAAGTGGTCCTGCCTGAGCTTAACAGGTTAAGAGAGATCGCCGACTCCAACGATTATAACAACATGCCATTGTCCCTTGTTTCAAGATCCTCCTCCAAAGGGGCCTCCGCTTCCTCTTCTTCGTCGCAAGTAAGTTGATGCGTAAATAAGTGAGATCACATTAGAATCATATTAAAAATAAAAAAAAAAGAACTAGATGGAGATCTCTCACGGTCTCAAATAATACACTACTAATAGGTATTATTTTCTCACTTATGGTGTTTTGAGATTTTTCTTTACCGTAAAGTTTCTTTCCTTTCTTTTCCCCTTTTTCGGTTTTCAGGACGTCCTCAGCGATGTTCAACTTCGACAATCTGGATACGAGAGCACATCATCCTCTTCGGAGAAAGCGTGACCATACTTCGAATTTGGGAGACACTGGAATCAGATTTTCATTGCATAGGTGTTGGAAGGTGTGAAATTTAGAAATAGGAAGAAGAAAGAGTTTTGTGAATTTCTGTCTGTGTATTCGACAATGAGCAATTACAAGCATTTTTACAGTTGTTACAAGTGTGAAAGCTATAATCCTAGTAATTACAAGTGGTTCTATAATCACGGAAAAAGAGAAACTAATCCTCAATTGATTTGGATAGAATCAGAGAATAAAATCAGTGATGTTGGTCAAATATTACAATGAAATTCTTTCCTTTAATACTCCCCCTCAAGTTGGAGCATGGATGTCGAGAATGCCCAGCTTGCGAACAAGTCTGTTAAAAGGAACTTGACCTAATGCTTTAGTGAATATGTCTACAATCTGATTCTCACTTGATATGTAGACCGTCTTACTTTCTCTTCTGTCAATTCGTTCTCGAACAATGTGACAGTCTATTTCAATGTGCTTTGTTCTTTCATGAAAAACTGGATTAGCAGCGATGTGCATGGCTGCTTGATTGTCACAATATAAAGTCACCGGTTGAGGGTGGCTAACATGCAAATCCCATAACAAATGTCTTAGCCAAGTTATTTCACAAGTGATGGAAGCCATAGACCTGTATTCTGCTTCAGCTGAAGACTTTGACACCGTAGTTTGCTTCTTGCTTTTCCAGAAAATGAGAGCCTTTCCAAGAAAAACACAATAACCAATCACTAATCGACATGTAGTAATATCTCCAGCCCAATCTGCATCACAGAACCCAACTAAGCTCAAATCATTTTTAGAAGGGAAAAATAGTCCTTGTCCGGGTGAGCCCTTTAAGTATCGAAGTAAATGATGAGCTGCATCAAGATGAGGTCGCCTAGGCTCTTTCATGAATTGACTAAGGATGTTGACTGAAAATGCAATTTCTGGCCTTGTGATGGTTAAGTAAATTAACTTTCCCACCAGACGTCGATAGTGTGTCGGATCCTTGAGTAAGTCACCATCAGTAGGAGTGAGCTTCAAAGATTGGTCCATGGGAAACTTAGCAAGCCTTGCACCAAGTAATCCCGCTTCTTGTAGAATATCAAGAGTATACTTGCGTTGATTGATAGAGATGCCCATTTTAGAGCGAGCTATTTCAACTCCAAGAAAATACTTTAATTGTCCAAGATCCTTCAATTTGAAGCAAGATGCGAGGAAAGTCTTCACATCATGGATGGCCTTTTGATCATTCCCTGTTATAATCATATCATCAACATAGAGTAGAATGGATGTAAAGGAGTTTTCACACACCTTTGTAAAAAGAGAATAGTCGGCCCGTGATTGTTGAAAGCCAAACTTGTTGATGGCGGAGAGAAACTTGTGAAACCATGATCGTGAGGCTTGTTTTAATCCATATAGAGACTTATGGAGTCGACACATAAGGGGCTCCCCATGTCGATGAAAACCAAGATGAGGGTGCATATAGACCTCTTCAGCAAGATCTCCATGTAAGAATGCATTTTGAACATTCATTTGGTGGAGGCCCCAACCACGAATGGAGGCAATGGCAAGAAGACATCAGAGAGTGGCAAGCTTTGCAACAGGAGCAAAGGTTTCATTGTAGTCAATACCTTCTCGTTGGGTGAACCCTTTGGCAACTAGGCGGGCTTTGTCCCGTTCGACAATGCCATTAGAATTATACTTGATCTTGAACACCCATTTGCACCCAATGGGACGATGACCCAAAGGAAGAGGGACTAAAGACCAAGTCTTGTTTGCCTCTAATGCAGCAATCTCAACATTCATAGCGTCGATCCATTTTGGGTCCTTACAAGCCTGCTCATATGTTTCTGGTTCGACCAAGTGAGAAATGTTATAGACGAAGGTACAATGAGCATGAGAAAGATTAGAATATGACACATACCTTGATATAGGATGGCGAGTGCAAGATTTAACTAGAAGAGACGAGTCTGTAGTAGGCAGAGTATGATTGATTTGATAATCCCGAAGGTGAACTGGTATGCGGCTTGGTCGAGTGGACCGCCGAAGGATTGTTTCTGCCTCTGTCAGGGGTCCAGTCGCTTGGTTTGGTCGACCGGTCAAGCTCAGATCGTTCATTGGGATTGTGCCAGATTGAGAATCGGCTGAGCTATTGGTAGGAGGAATGTTGTTTTGTGTAGGTGAAGTGGTAAAGGGTGTGTCTATGTTGGCATCTATGGCCTTTGACAAGGTTGGACTGTTATTTTGGTCATCATGTGGTATGGCTGAGTATGGAAAAGTATCTTCATAAAATATGACATCTCGAGAAGTAATCATTTTCTTTTCAATCAAGTCATAGAGAAGATACCCTTTTTGCCCCGGTGGGTACCCGAGAAAGACACAACGCCGTGCACGAGTATCAAATTTATGAGTGGGCTGTAAATTTGTGGCAAAACAAAGACAACCATAGATGCGTAAATGCGAGTAAGAAGGTGGCTGTTTGTGTAATCGCTCATATGGTGTTTTATTGGATAAGAGTGGTGTAGGTAAATGATTAATAAGGTAGCAAGCTGCTTTGATATGTTCCCCCCAAAATTTCAATGGAAGTTTTGCTTGAAAACGAATGGCACGTGCTACATTTAAAAGATGACGATGTTTGCATTCAACTACCCTATTTTGTTGAGGCGTGCAAGTGCAAGATCAGTGAAAATTGGTACCATTATCATTGAAAAAGGTTTGTAAAGAAAGAAACTCTTGTCCATTGTCTGATCTTAAGGTTTTAATTGGACGGTCATGTTATGTTCTAACCCAAGCAAAGAAATTCTTAATGATAGATTGAGTTTCAAACTTATGACGCATAAGATGAACCCAAGTATAACGAGAATAATCATCCACAATGGTTAAAAAATAACGAGCTCCAGAATAAGAGTAAATTCTATGAGGTCCCCAAATATCACAATGTATTAAATCAAAGGGTTCATGACTGGAAATACTGCTAATAGAAAAAGGCAAACGGGATTGTTTTGCTAGATGACAAACATCACAAACATTATTGGAATCAAAAGAAATTTCTGAAATAGTTTTAGATAATAACTGAAGTGGATAGATGGAGGGATGCCCAAGACGTTTATGCCAAAGGTTGGATGTGTGGTGGATAGCGTTGGACAGATGTGGACTCCTTTTCACCGTGAGATAGTATAGACCATTACTCTATTTGCCCAGTCCAATCGTCTTCTTCGTAGTTAAATCCTGCACCACACAAAAATCGGGATAAAATGTCACATTACAATCTAAGGCTTGTGTAAGTTTGCTAATGGAAAGCATATTCAACTTGAAATCTGGGACATAGAGCACATTATCAAAACTCATATCATTGCATAATTTCATGGTCCCAATGGACTTAATTTCAACATGTCCTCCGTTTGGCAGTTGCACAGTGGTATATTTAGAGACATATTTGTTTGCAATAGGTGGATTCTTGGATACGTGATCAGTGGCGCCACTATCCAAAATCCATGCATTATTTGCGTGAATAGAATCGATACCTGAAGTGTTGATAAGAGGTTTAGTGTTACCAGTCTCTTTGCAAAGAAGGGACATGATTTGATCATACTCTTTGGTTGTGAATTGCTTGGCCTCTTTCATCTCTACATTGGAAACGGTTGGAGAATTGGTGAATTTTCTCCCTTTTGGTTTGACATCTTTCCCATGATACCTATGTCCAGGAGGAAATCCATGAATGAAGAAGCAACGATCGATAGTATGCCCGTCCATGTCACAATGAGTGCAGTGAAGAACCTTTCTACCACTAGTTGACCGGTCGACCGAACCGGCTGACCGGTTCTGCGTTTTTGGCTCAGTCCAATTGGCAGCGTGTTTTCCAGCAGTGTCTCGATTAGCGGCCACTTCGGCTTGTCTCTCATGTTGTAAGACGAGAGCATGAACTTTCCGAGTGTCAGGAAGAGGATTCATCAAGAGTATGGAACCACGAATCGTAGAAAAAGAATTATTCAATCCCATGAGGAATTGCATAACTCTTTCCTTCTCTTCTCTTTCGGCGAGGCCCTTGAGTCCCCCACAAGTGCAGGTGATTGGGTCGTGATAAGAGGCCAGTTCATCCCAAAGAGCTTTCATCTTAGTGTAGTAAATTGACACGGATTAATGTCCTTGTCGAAGTTCCATGATTTCCTGACGGATCTCAAAGATCCAGGTGTCATTCCCTTGTGAGAACCTATTGTGTAGGTCGTCCCACACATCGGCTGCAGATTCTGTGTAGATAATACTAGCAGCAATTTCAGAATTAACGGAATTAAGAATCCAAGAAAGTACCATGTGATTGCAGCGCTCCCATATTAGAAACTTGTCATCGGTTTTCGCCGGTGGTTTGACTGTTCTGTTGATAAAGCCAATTTTGTTCTTGGCACTTAGAGCTATTCGCATCGCGCAGCTCCATTGCCCGTAATTATTCCCATCGAGTAGTTTGGAGACAAGAACCAAACTGGGATGATCAGAATGGTGCAAAGTGAGAGGATCCGATTGGCTGGCTCCCTTCTCCGTCTTCGAACTTTCGTCTCCCATAGTTGCAACGGATTTTTTTTTTTTTTTTTAGAACCTTTGAGGCTCTGATACCATGTGAAATTTAGAAATAGGAAGAAGAAAGAGTTTTGTGAATTTCTGTCTGTGTATTCGACAATGAGCAATTGCAAGCATATATACAGTTGCTACAAGTGTGAAAGCTATAATCCTAGTAATTACAATTGGTTCTATAATCACGGAAAAAGAGAAACTAATCCTAAATTGATTTGGATAGAATCAGAGAATAAAATCAGTGATGTTGGTCAAATATTACAATGAAATTCTTTCCTTTAATAGAAAGTCAATTCAATGAGTCAATCTGTCAAAGAAACCGGGAGAAAAAACTAGTTTGCTAATTATGACGTGAAATTGTTCATGCCAGCCATCTTGTGAACTTGGCAATTTTTTTTTTTTTTTTTTTTTGTGGAATGCAAATATGATCTTTCTCTCTCTCTCTCTCTCTCTCTTAACTCACAATGCATGAGAAATTGACGTCTTAACTATACAGAACAACCCCAATGTTGCATAACCAAAAGCTTATTTATTTACCTGCTAACAATTGATCAGAAAACTCACTGAGAAATTTAGGCCAAGTATAACTTTGGGGGGCATGAGTCTTGTAATTTATGAAAAATTTTGGTGATGATCGCTAATTAACACAGCATTGTTGATTTTATTAGTTATTCTTTGCACAAGAACAATACCAGGCAAGGTTAATAGTTAGTAAATAGAAAAAAATTAGATTCCTCCTGTAATGCTTTTTTCTATACACAGCAATTAGCCTCTTGTAAGTCCAGTCCCTGTGATAAGCCCCTTGTGCGCTATACTTATGTTCGGAGGAAGCACAAGGGCTTGGCAAAGGGAAGGTTGGAGGATGGGGCTGAGCCAGCAAGTAAAGAGAAAGAGAAAGAGGCTGAGTCAACAATTAGTTAGTTAGTCTGTTAGACTTTGTAGGATTGGGCATAGAGTGAATAAATACGTCAGAGGTAGAGTAAGGGGAGATAGCAGATTTTACTAGACTTTCTAAGGAAGTTGTTAGGAGAGCACAGGATCTCTCAAAAATCTCCATACCATTCTTGTAATAGAATCGTCCGCCATTGTTGATTTCTCAATTCAAGTAATACAAATTCCTTTTTCATTAGCTTATACGCGTGCCAAATTGTCTGGAGTTTATCATTTGGTATTAGAGCGGTAACTTCTGGGAATGACGAGGCGCACTGACGACCGAGAGAAGGAGAAGACGGAAGGAACTCGGGAGGAATTCCAGAAGGAAATGGAAGGAATCTGAGAGGATCTGAAGAAGATACCTAGACTCGAGCAAGGAATGGAGATGTTGCTTGAGAGGCTGGACGAATTGATGAGGTGGAGAGAATCGGCCGAACAGGAACCACCGTGGGCTGCGGAAGGTATGGCGGCGGATCCACCGGCACCGAGGGAGGAATTTCACAGGGAGGTTGGGGCTCGCGCAGAATTCAGGACGCGACGAGTGGAAATGTCGGTCTTTGACGGAGACAACCCCGACGGGTGGATCTTCCGTGCTGAAAGACTTTTTGCCATGAATCGGATGACGGAAAGAGAGAAGTTAGATGCCGCGGTGGTGAGCCTTGAAGGAGACGCCTTGGCATGGTTTTAGTGGGAGGATGGATGCCGGCCGATTCGAAGCTGGGTGGTGATTAAACTGATGATCTTGGAACGTTTCCGTCCTACGCAGGAGGGGAGCCTATGCGAGAAGTTTATGTCGCTCCGTCAAGAGTCGACGGTGAGAGAGTACCTGTAGCGACCCTCCTTTGAGGC
>NW_010365790.1:99567-101087 GCF_000414095.1 Morus notabilis
GCGGTCTGCCTCCGCCACTAATCACCACAGCTAGGTCGGTTCGAAACATCTTCATCATCCTCCTGACCTCCTCCCGCTCTGAGGTCACCATGTGTGGGCATAGACGAGCTAGTTGCTTGAACTTCTGCACCGCATCTACCACGGACAAATTTCCTTGGCGAAAATTATTAAACTCATCCTCTTGGGCGGCCATGTTGTCTAAGTTGAAATACCTCTCATTAAATTCCTCAATGAAGTCTTGCCAAGTCATCTCATCGACATTCCTTTTTAGCTCCACCGTCTGCCACCATCTGCGGGCTTCCTTCTTGAGCATATAGGAGGCGCACAGGACCTTTTCATGGTCATTCAACCTCATAAGGTTCAGGTCTACCTGAACATCAGTCAGCCAGTTGTCTGCTTCTATCGGGTCTGTGGAACCATGGAACTCTGGCGCCTTCATACGACGGAACCTTTCTAAGGTTGAGATCCAACGCCTATCCTCTGCTGGGTGATGGTCCTGTCCCTCAACTTCTACATGTGCGATCGGTGCAGGCGGTATCTCCTGACCGTTCTGACCGCCAGCTGCAGGGGGATCTTCCCGTGCAGGTGGGTCTTCGTGGGCTGGTTCACCTCTAGCTGGTGGTGCCTGATTCTGACGCGCTAGCTGTTCACGTAAGGCATTCATCTCTTGTTGCTGCGCTTGCAGCAACTGTCTCATTTCGGCCATCTGACCCGTCCAGTCAACCTCCGGCTGGTTTCGAGCCGCTTGTGCTCGTGGTCGAACCATGATCCTTCATTCAAGAGAGTACTATGTAAGTCTTTATCTTTCTCTGCGTCTAAAATTATGTTTGTATACGGAATGTATTCATATCGTAGTAAGGATACATAAAATCTTGTTTACTTGATACATGATTTCATTCTGATTTACACTCTTGATTCATAAATAGAATTTGCTCTAATTATGCATAAACTTTTAATTTCATTTAGCTCGATTTCATAACTTTTAATCATAACTGTCAGGAGTGTTTGTCACTTCCCGTATCATCTACATATATCCGCATGTCTGTTAGGAGTGGGTACCACTTCCCATGATACAATAACAAAATGCCTAGTCTGGTCAGGGTGAGAGTGGTTATCACTTCTCACAGTACAAAATGTCATGTAACGCCTACGGAGAGTGTCTATCACTTCTCACTGTACATAAATAAATAAATATTTTTTTTTAACCCAACCTAGGTGAGAGTGGCTACCACTTCTCACAATACAAAAAGTATCCTATACAAAAGGTAAGATATGCTGCAGGTGACGCCATCAGTCAGATGATAATCCAGACTCGGGCTCCGCGTCTCCATCTAAGAACCCCTCATCGCCGAACATCTCATCTTCCGAGGGATCCTCCTCCTCCGTATACTCATCATCGCTCGCGATGATGACATGCTCTGGTACTTCATCATCATAGTCTTCAGACATGTAGTCTATTGGCTCATTATCATCTTCATCGTTATCTGCATGATATCCCGGTGCTGCGTCCTGCTCCGGCT
>NW_010365790.1:101309-102088 GCF_000414095.1 Morus notabilis
CTCCAGATCAAATCTCTGACCTCTGAAAACAGGATCTGGGTAGGTATGATGGGCAGCATGGAGTCCCGGAAACGCTGGCAGTAATGAGCCATGGACTCTCCCTCATAAGAATCCCAGATGGCTTCTAAAGCCTCATATTGTCTTCTCTGCATATCCTCCCAGATGTGAGGATCTCTCTGCACTCCCGGAGCATGAACTTCAATAGCACCATACAATATCGGCCCATACTCGGCTCTGATTTCCTGCTTAAACTCTCCCCAACTAGGGGGTTGGTGTTCAGCTCCCATCCCGAGCCACCAGGCGAGAGCGTGTCCTTCTAACTTTGAGGCGGCCAATCGGACTCTCATCCGCTCAGGAATGTGACAAACGTCATATGCTATCTCTATAACGTTGATCCACTCCATTAATAGGTACGGTTGACGGCGACCGGAGAATGTGTGAACACGCATGTTTACAAACGCGGCCATAGCCCTACGATCCTCCTCGATTTGCCTGGGGTCTATCGGTGCAGCCATACTCTATCGTAACGCAATAGTATTAACATTAATATTTACTCATAATATATTATTTACATGAATTTCTACTTACTTGGACTGGGGCGGAGTAGGCACGTGACGGTGTGGAGTAGGATGGCAGGATACCGGCTCTGATACCAACTGTAGCGACCCTCTTTTGAGGCCGCCACTGTAACTAACTTTTTAATTTGTACTTACTGAAATTTCTTAAAATTTACGGAACGTTTTTTTTTTTTTTAAAGGTCTTATTATAAACATAAAATA
>NW_010365790.1:104424-126119 GCF_000414095.1 Morus notabilis
GGACTAGAAAGTATAAGGAAATTTAAGAGGAATATTTCTACATTTCAAACTTTACTAAAACATAACATAAAAAAAAGATTTAGAGTTATACCCTTTGAAAAAAATGCTTGTCTAGACTCCTCCTAGACCCTTTGGTCTCCTTCTTCTTCTTCTATGGTTTGTAGTGGCTCAAGATTGGGAGAGTAGGAGAAAATATTTGAGAAATAGTGGGGGAGTGTGGTATGGCCGGATTTTGAGGGGGAGAGAAAAGCTAGGGAAAAAAAATGAGGCTTATCCTATGGTGGTTCCTTTTATAGGCACTTGGAAATTATTTTTTTTTAACACCACATCAACTCTCTCAATCAACCAAATTTTGGTTCAATTTCCCCCAATCTTGGCCGGTTATGGAAGGAGAAAAGGAGAAGCCAAAATTGCCATTAATTCCCCTTCAACCACTACCATCCCATCACCTTAACTTGTAGCCTTCTAACATACTCAACATATAACCAAAATTTTTGGATATAACTTCCTAAGGATGGCCGGCCAAGTGAAGAGAAAAAAGGAGAAAAAAACTAATCATTAGTCCTATTCACCTCTCTCATCACATCTCATCAAATCACACACACTAACCTACACCTTGTACTTTTGCCCATTCCCTTAACTTACTCATTAAAACTGTCCAAAATCATACTGACAGTTATTTTCTCCTGTATACGGGTTCTGGATGCTAGGTTGTACTGTGCTGGGAGATTCTTAAAATTAAGATTCTCTAACTGTATCTATACTGGAAATTCTTCCGTTTTAAAGTACGGTGAGAATTTATCGATCGAATTTACTTGATCGGAAAAATGTGAACTTAACGTGAAATCTGCTACAGAATTTAGGAATGCAGATGTTAATTCCCTAAATCCTTCAATCACAAAATGTACATAGTATAATGATTTTCCAGGAAAATCCTTGACTTGAATACATGAATTATATTATTAAAATTATGGGATTTTTCTTGGTCACTACAGTACCGGTGGCAGTTCGAGGTGTTAGCGGCGCCTCTGTCGGAACTCTCGGAACAAGTCCTGGAGGGCACATTTGTAAAGGGGCTGAAACCGGATATAAGAGCTGAAATCAGATTGATGAAACCGGTTGGATTATGCCAAATCATGGAGGTAGCCCAACGGGTAGAGGAGCGTAACCATACTGTACGCGGGCCAAGAGCTCCAGGCCCACAAGGCTCACAAAATGTGCCCTGGAACAGAAATGAGAATGTCTACTCGTCATTCTCGGGGACACAGAGGGGGGCCAAGCAACTCTGGCATGGGAGCTGGAAACATGGGATCGGTGGGGGAGAGGAACACCGTCGCGCCGGAAAAGAGGACGGGACCAGGTGGCGGTGGCGGTGCGGTGACTTTTCACCGATTAACTGATGCAGAGCTACAGGCGAAGAGGGAGAAAGGATTATGCTACCACTGCGACGGAAAATACACTTTCGAGCCCCGTACTATTTGTTAAAAAAAATGGTAGTTGGCAATTTTGTGTGGATTACCGCGCTCTAAACAAGAAAACAGTTCCGGACCGCTTTCTGATTCCCGTGATTGAGGAGCTCCTCGATGAGCTACATGGTGCAACAATCTTTTCTAAGATTGATCTTAAGTCGGGGTACCATCAAATTAGGGTTCGCACGGAGAACGTGCCGAAGACGGCGTTCCGCACTCATAACAGTCATTATGAGTTTCTCGTTATGCCATTTGGCTTAATGAATGCTCTGGCTACCTTCCAATCTCTCATGAATAAGGTTTTACGCGCTTTCCTTCGCAAGTTTGTGCTAGTATTTTTCGATGACATACTAATTTACAGCCGTACGTTGGAGGAACATGAGCATCATCTTGCTCAAGTGTTGGAAGAGTTGCAGCGGAATCAGTTGTTTGCCAATGGAAAAAAGTGTACTTTTGGTCAACGCTCCATAGAGTACCTACGCCACAATGTGTCCGACCAAGGGGTAACGACGGACCCTGCCAAGGTTTCAGCCATGTTGTAATGGCCACTTCCTGTTAACTTACGGGAATTGTGAGGTTTCTTGGGGTTGACGGGTTACTATAGAAAATTTGTGGCTGGATATAGTCAAATTGCGAGTCCTCTAACCAACTTGTTACGGAAGGATTGTTTCCATTGGGATGCAGGGGCAACCCAAGCATTTGACCAACTTAAGCTGGCTATGACACAGGTGCCGGTCTTGGCCTTGCCGGATTTTACTAAGCCTTTTGTGCTGGAATCGGACACCTCCGGTTTTGGAGTAGGGGCGGTTTTGATGCAAGACCAGAGACCTATAGCATTTTTTAGCCAAGATTTGTCAACCCAAGCTCGGAATAAATCAGTGTATGAACGTGAGTTGATGGCTATTGTTTTAGCCGTCCAAAAGTGGCGGCCATACCTCCTAGGACATCACTTTATCATCCGGACCGATCAACGAAGTCTTAAATACTTACTAGAGCAACGCCTAGTGAATGTGGAATATCAGAAGTGGCTCACTAAACTGCTAGGGTACGACTTTGAGATTCACTACCGCCCGGGGGTTGAGAATCGTGCGGCGGATGCTTTGTCACGACGTTAAGCTAACTCCAATCTCAATATGTTGGCAGCCACCTCTGAAATTCAGACAGAGACCATACATCGGCAAGTGTTGCAAGATGTACGGTTGGCCAAAATATGGGCATCCTTACAACATGACTCCACCGCGCACCCCGGATATTCAATCTGGCAGGGGCGTTTATTTTTCAAGGGCTGAATGGCCGTGGCCACGAATTCCCCAGTGATCCAGCAACTTTTGCACTCTTATCATAATTGAGTGCTTGGGGGCCATTCCGGAGAATTGAAAACTTATCGTCGACTCGCGGCGGACTGGTATTGGGCAGGTATGCGGAAAGATGTGGTTTCGTATGTAGCGGCGTGTGAGGTGTGTCAACGCTGTAAGTCCTCGACCTTAGCTCCTAGCGGTCTCTTACAACCATTGCCGGTGCCCCAACAAGTATGGGAGGACATCTCCATGGATTTTATCGAGGGATTGCCCCGTTTGGATGGTTTTGATTCTATTTTGGTGGTGGTCGACCGACTCAGCAAGTATGCTCACTACATTGGCCTCAGGCACCTTTTTTTAGCGGAGACGGTGGCACACAAATTCGTTCAGGAGGTGGTCCATCTTCATGGCATACCCCGTACAATTGTGTCAGACCGGGACCGTATCTTCCTCAGTCACTTTTGGACAGAGCTTCATAAATAGATGGGCACCATTCTCTCCCGCAGCACCGCATATCACCCCCAATCGGATGGACAAATGGAAGTAGTCAATCGATGTGTTGAAACATATCTACGTTGTTTTACTTCCGACAAGCCGGGGAGGTGGCACAAGTGGTTAGCGTGGGCAGAATATTGGTATAACACCTCTTTCCACACTTCCATTCGGATGACACCGTTCTAAGCCGTGTACGGTAGAGCTCCCTCTCCGTTGTTACGTTATGGGGTGGGGGCATCGCCTGTGGATTCCGTGGAGCGGCAGTTGATGGACCGCGATGCAATGTTGGACCTCATCAAGTTTCATCTTCTGCGTGCTCAGCAGAAAATGAAAGCTATGGCAGACAGTAAACGGAGGGAGGTTCAGTTTGAGGTGGGCGACTCGGTCTACCTCAAGCTTCGGCCTTATCGCTAAGTGACGTTGGCTCGGCACCGCAATGAGAAGCTAAGTCCTCGTTTCTATGGTCCTTATGAAGTCACCCACCGCGTTGGGCCGGTGGCATACCGGCTAGCTTTGCCTTCGGACGCTGCTATACACCATGTGTTCCACGTGTCGCAATTGCGCCGGGCAGTAGGTCAAGACCAAGGGGTTTCTCCATTGCCACCGCAGCTGTCTCGTGACTTGGAGCTCCAGGTCACGCCAGAGGCCTTGCTTGGGGTGCGCCAAAAGCTTCACGGTGGCAGCACCGAAATGGAGGTACTGATTCGTTGGGCGGGGCTGCCAGAGCATGACGCTACGTGGGAATCGTTTGATGTGTTTACTGCCCAGTTTCCCTATTTTCACCTTGAGGACAAGGTGCGTTTTTGGGGCGGGGGTAATGATAAGCCCCTCGTGCGCTATACTTATGTTCGGAGGAAGCACAAAGGCTTGGCAAAGGGAAGGTTGGAGGATGGGGCTGAGCCAGCAAGTAAAGAGAAAGAGAAAGAGGCTGAGTCAGCAATTAGTTAGTTAGTATGTTAGACTTTGTAGGATTGGGCATAGAGTGTATAAATAAGTCAGAGGTAAAGTAAGGGGAGATAGCAGATTTTACTAGACTTTCTAAGGAAGTTGTTAGGAGAGCACGGGATCTCTCAAAAATCCCCATACCATTCTTGTAACAGAATCGTCCGCCATTGTTGATTTCTCAATTCAAGTAATACAAATTCCTTTTTCATTAGCTTATACGCGTGCCAAATTGTCTAGAGTTTATCACCCTGCAGCTCGAAAACTCCAAAAAGGCTTCCGAACTCGAGTGGAAATCCCCTTCCCAAAACTTGAAACACCGAGGATCAGTCAGTACAACAGGAGAGTCATCTAAGTTGATTCTCTTTAAATTAAAGTCCAAGTTCCTCCCAAGCCTTTTATCCAAGTAAGCGCACACAATTTCTGGAGGCTCGGACATTGAACGTGGTGAGGTCAGGACGAAACCGTCCTCATGAACTCTCCCAAAAGCACATTCCAAATGAGGTTTCCAACATCTTTGCAGCCGAGCCCCACCGCTCTCGTGAACTCTCCCAACGTATGAAGCTTTTTCTGCTTTAAGTAGGCAAGAGATACGGTTCTAATTCCTTCATTGTCTAACAAATAACCTGACCCCTTTCTTTAGTCTATTACATGCAGCCTCCATCTCGGTTAAGGGACAGTACTGAAGGCTATAGTATCTAACAAAGGCCTCAGCAATTCTAGCATCAACCGTGTCCCGAACCACGCTCTCCATCAGCTCAAAGTTGGCCGCCATTGCCAAAGCAAGAGATGGCAAGAGTGTGAGCTTCCTTGGAGCCAAGGATCGTAAAAATCTTTTTATCAAGCATATATTGTGTCAAAAGTCTAAAGAAAATTTACTAATTCGTCCCAATTTTTCTCCTTAGTTCCATGAAACGAAACTGCTTTCGCATTACAAGTATCATTTTTAATTTAAATTGACAGATACTTGAAAGTAAAATTAAAATTTAACTGCTTTTTGAAACGAAACTGCTTTCGCATTACAAACTTTTTGACAAAATTTACGATTGTGATATTTATTTTGGTCATGAGAATATCACCTTTACTAATAAAAAAAAAAAGAATTTGACAGATATAATTTGTGTTTGGTTTCGAACCAAAAATAAAACTATAAAAACTAAACTAGTTGTGTAATGATCAAGTGAGTTGTCCCTCAAAGAGTCAAGAATGTGGGACTGTGTAGTGAGGTCCCCTATGTTTAAGCTATTATATATTCATATTGAAACATGAAAATGAATTGGCACAAAAAGCCATATTTCTCTTTTGGACTAAACTCAATGACATGAATATATAGCCATCAGCAGTACTGCATATACTACTACTGCATGATGATAGTGTTGGAAAACCACAAAATATACCCACTCCCGTCTTATTCTTCTTCTTCATGCATCACCGTTTTCAAGTGGTCCTGCCAGCTTTGCCTTTGCCTCCAATTATTGAATGCCTAATAATTGTATCTTTTTAATTTCCAACATCTTTTTAATGCAGAGCACTGTTATTTATCATTACTCACAGTGTATCTCTATATATGTTAGTAAAACAAAATATTAGATGTCATACTACTCTATTAATATGTTGAAAAATGATAGATTTTTATCTTTTATGTGTGAATCTTGTGTTTTAAATTATTAATTTGATGAGATTTGTTAGTTATTAGACTTTAATTATAATTAATTATAAAGTTTAAGATTCAGAATGCATTATGCAAAAAATTAAATAATTTGAAATGCAGCAGTGAAATTTACTCTCTTTTTTCTTTTAATACTCTCAATATCCTGATTGTTAAATCGAAAAGGCTATTCCCTAATAGCGACTTAAATAAAGTAAAAGACCAAGCATAATTTTGTCCGCACTTACCAAGTCACAGTGCATTAAAGATTGTAACATGAGTTGTTTTTTGTACCTTCTTTTATTGGGCAAAAAAGAATGCTATAGTTTATAATGAATTAATGTATCTAATCTTCAGCACATTCCAAGCACAAGTACACATAACTAGGGACCACCTCCGCTGCCAAATTGTTCTTCTTCTTAAACAATTGAATTATAAGTTTTCTTTTTCTTTTTCTTTTTTTTTTTTTTGCCCCTAAATGCCCCACAATAATGCAATAAGATCGAATATTTCCAGAGCTTTTGGTTGATCTTGCTTCTCAAATTGCATGTAGTTATATAACAACTAATTAATCTATCAAAAAGTGACCTTTTTTTCAAGTGTTCTCCAAAATGGCATGCACTTAGACAAGAACAAAAATTAACCACAAACATTTCAATCCTATGGGATTAATAAATCCTTTTACTTCGGATGAATGTTATTGGGAGTGAACTAATGAAATTAAGGAAAGTGTTGATTCTTTCTTAGAGGAATTTATTTATTTATTAATAAATCCAATTTGATTCTTCTTTAAAATCAACAATAGAAGTAAAAAAGGCGAAATGGTCAATAAGAAAGTTTTTGGGGGTAAAATTAGAAATATGAATAATTTGGCATTGGCATAAGAGTGCGTTTATTGACACTATTTTTCTACTTTTCACACACGTTTTTAATTTACCTTCATTCTATTTGTTATACCCATCTTAAAATTTCAAAAAAAAAAAAAAAAATTCCATACAAAATCACCTACAATTCTACTTTTCTAAGACTAATTGTTTTTTTGTTTTGTTTTTGAAGATCAATTCCTTAATTGCTTAAGGATCGATTATGTTTCTCATCATACCCATATCCAAACGTCTTCTCTTTGTACTGGGGAAAGAATCAAAAGAGAAGAGTTTTGCAATTTACATAATAAAGCTATGTATTTCTGTTTATTTTTTATTTTTTTTTATTTTTATTTTTGTATGAAGGTAGAAGACAACTCAAACGTGGAACATGAGGTTTAATTTGGAGGATTGTAATTTCTCACAGTTGTCTGCCTGCAACTACTGGTATATCCGAAGTCCTTCAAAACTCAGATAAACTTTCAGGATATTTTATTTTTCAAAGACAAAAATGTAAACTATCCATGAATCAGCAGCGCACACCAAAGTCACGTCTCTAATTCCGTCTAAATTTTTAACATATTTGGACGGAAGAGAGAAACATGTCGCATTTTAATAGATTACAATTTCTACGGGGCACATTGACAGTTGTATCAAAGTTCAGCAAATTTATCCATTTTTCATATAATGAGTACTTTTTTATGGTCTTTAAAAATAATTTATTAATAAGTAATTTAATAATATTAAAGAGAGGTCAGTTAAAAGTAAAACAAATAGACGTGATGCCATTGGAACCAAATTTTTCAAAAGGAAGACAAAATAAGTGGGTCCTACAGTAATAGTGACGATGGGCCCACGTCACAATCAGTTTGATCAAAGTAGCACTGACTCAGAGGAGAGACAAGTGGCTGTTTCTTCTGCACGCGCACACCGTAGTTCTCACCAAGTTGGCCAATACAGTTCAACCACGACTGCAAAAATCTGTCAGTTCGTAACGCTCCCGGCAATTCTGTCTGTCAAAGATCCCAAAGTAAAATACCCACCTGGGTAATTTCCTATGTGCACGTGACTTCTCTCTCTCTCTCTCTCTCTCTCTCTCTCTCTCCCTCTCTCTCTCTCTGCACGTGCTCTCTCTCTCTCTCTCTCTCTCTCTCTCTTTCCCTGTATTTTCATGGAAAAATAAAACACATACATATATATAAGATTTTGAGATTAAAATTGTCATTTAACTCAAAATTCAATGCCATTATATACGAGCAAACCAGGCAAATCTCCATTTATGGGCCCTTCTAACATAAATGCAAGCCTTACTAGCGTATATATATATATATGCTAAAATTGCATTCATTTATATAGACCTATTTTTCTATTTACTCTTTTAAACCAAAAAAAAAAAAAAAACAAAACAAAACAAAACTATAGAGTTATCTACCTAATTAATAGGTGAGTAGATGAACACACAAGGGAGAGGTCCATCTTTGGTGTTTTGGAATAGATGGATTTTGTTGGAAGTTGTTGATTCTTCCTACTTTTCATGTAAGAATTGGAATCATAAAACAAAATTGGGGTATCCAATATATGTTACAAATATTATGCTTCCTTTAAAGAAAAATGCCACTGAAAGATCCAATCCAATGGTTGGCTGATAGAAAGTTAAAAGAGTAGTTTTTACTTTTTCTGCTCTTCTTTCCCTTTTTCTTTTCCCCTCAAAAGTCACGTACACAAAAAAAAATAAATAAACAAATAAATACTAGTAATAACCTCTCTTTCTATGGAAATCTTGATGTAAATTAATTAGTCATTTTGTAATAATTCTCACCAAAAATTGATTGTCTATTGTAAATTTAGCTTGATAGCTTGCTTCCCAAGCCTTTTGATATTATGATTTTGTAGAATTTTCTAATTTGGTGAGAAAAGAAAAAAAGAATTTTTACCAAAGATTTTTGAATAATAACCTTTTATCTATTCTATGCGATTCTATATAAATGGTGCACTAAAAAAGTCCATCAAGTTCAGGTTCCCAAAGAATTATGAGCACTCGTAATAGCTTTCGCATCTGTCCCCACCTATAATTGCTTTTATGTTTATGTTTCATGTGACAAGAAATGTGAATCAATTGACCCCTAACCCCTTTTTTTTTTTTTTTTTGGCATTTGTCAATGGTGGAGTTTGTTCCTTCATAAAAGCTTTCCCAATTCAAAATGTTATTCACCCATCCCATTATTTCCTATCTTTTTTTTTCAAAAAAAAAAAAAAAGTTTGCTTTCCGAATTCAGAATGCTATTCATCCATTCCATTATTTCCTCTCTTTTTTCAAAAAAAAAAAAAAAAAAGTTTTGAACTTTATCATCAAAATTCGTTATAACCCCTAAAAAAGAAAACTTTATAACCAATTGCTTGTATTTATGGTGCATTGGCAAATAGGTTCCCAATAAGTAATTCATGAAAAAAGAAAAGCACATCAGACAAAAGGAAAGGCCAATAATATATGTTGTAGTTTAATTTGATAAAATATATACGTTATACGTATTCAATTATGCAATTATGCAAAGCGGAGTAGGTTCTGGATGGTCATTAGAATAATATACCACGAATCTTAGAGCACATATTAAAAAGAAAAAACAAAAATAAAAACAAATGACGCGTTTGAAATTCGTTTTAAAATGATTTTATTTTTTATATGAAAATAAAAATGAAAATATTTTCAATCTCAGACAGAAATTATTTTTAAAAATATGTTTGATAATTTTATCAAGAATTTATTTTTACTGTAAAAAACTCATTAATGTCTCTCTTTCTCTGTCTGCTCGAGAGAACAAAAAATAAAAATAAAAAATAAAAAACGACTAAATGTCATTTTTCACTTCTCTCTCATTTTATACTAAATTAAAAAATTATTTTTATTTTTATTTTTTATCTTTGTTACACCAAATGTCATTTTAAAATTTTTTTTTAAATATAAAAAATAAAAAACGAAATCAATTTTAATCACGATCAAAAACTTTTGTTGAAGAAAGTTAATTTTCACACAAAAAATATCAATAAAAAATCAAGTGATTGATTGGCAGATAATTAATTAACAAAGAAATATAAAGGTGTTTCTATTTTAATAATAAAAATATTAAATAAAACGAGGGAAAATGACAACTGAGTACTGACAACCAAACAAATACAATCAAACAAATTTATAAAATATCAGTATACCACTGAAAAAATAAAAAATAAATAAAAATCAAGGGAAAACTGTTAGAAAATAATTAATATATTGGAGGTTCCCCTGAAACCACAACAGGCGTTAGAGAAGAAGAAGATCAGAAGAGAGAGAAAGTGCCTCTCTCTCTCTCTCTCCTCTTTGTCTCTCTCCCTCCTTTCTCTCTCTCTCTCTCTTCTGTGAGGAAGATACAGAGTGAAGATAGTTCTTTCTACAAAACAGTAAGAAATCTCTCTCTCTCTCTCTCTCTTCTGTAAAAGGAATCCATGCATTGCTTCTTCATCACTCTTTCTTAACGCTTAAAATCTCTTTCTAATGTCACCTCCACTTGCAAACCAGAAAGAGTCAAAGTCCTCTTCTATGGCGGCATTTTCGCTCTGATATTTTCTCGAGAATCTGACAAGTAGCGAGTTTTAGAAAAAGAGAATCAAAAATGGAGAATTTATCAGCAACAAGAGCCATAAAGAAACCTTCCATCAGTATTTCTCTCTTCGCCACTCTCTCGGAGTCCTTCTCCTTCGATACGAAGCCCTCGCCATCATCCGTAGCCAAGTCGTCTCCGAGAAACTTCCGAGGCGACGGCGGTGGCGTCGTCGGCCTCGGCATCGTCGCCGCCATGACCGGTTCCTCCTCTTCCCACGAAGCTTTCGCCTCTGCTAACCCGTATATCGCGGTTTCGCCCAAATCGAGCCCGATCCCCATCGTTTCGTCGGCGAAAGCCGCCGCGAATTTCAGAGGTGGCCGGAATTACGGGGATTTGGACCCCGACGATGAAGAGGAGGTCGTCGACGAGTCGTCGGAGAGCTACACTTGCGTGATTTCGCACCACGGCAACAATTTGGTCACGAAACGCGTGTATTTTGGCGACAATAAGGTCGATAATGGCGGTTGTGATGATGCTTGTGTGGTGACTTGCTCTCGAGGAGTGTTCTCCGCTTCGCCGACCAATATCGGAGAACTGGAGACGGAGTTTTGGACCTCAGACTTCTTGAATTCTTGCTTTCTTTGCAAGAAACAGCTTCACGGACTAGACATTTTCATGTACAGGTACAACTCAAATATCAGATTTCTTTTTTGAATTGTTTTAGTTTCTTAATTAATTCGTTCTAACATAACTGAATTAGTTTGGTCCTATTCTACAAGAGTTGTTTTCAATGAGAATCTTATGTTAAAACTTGTGTTGTTGTTTTACTAATAATTGTTTCTGAAATTTTGAATTTTTGGTTCTATATAGTAGTGTTTCATAAGAATATTGGTCGGTGCTGACTTGAATGATTAGTATTTCATGAAAATATTGGTTGGTACTGATTTTCTTGTGAAAATTGTGTATTACTATTAGTGGTTTCTAAAACGTATGAAATTTTGAATTTTGATCTCTCTCTTTTTTGTCTCCTACTTTTGCAATTTGCATGTGGTTTTCTTGATTCATTTCATTGATGGGTGTCCATTTTCATTTATTTATTGATTTTCTAGAAATGGAGGTGAGTCCCGATTTTCTATAGAAATTTGTTTAGTGCTAATATTGTTCCTGAAATTTTGAATTTTGATAATGTTTTTTTTTTTCCTACTTTTGCAAATTTGCTTGATGGTTTATGAATTCTGCTGCCTTGGGCTCTTTTTGTTCTGGGGAGTACTTTTGCATTAACCGGAGCATGGATCTTCAGTCTTAAGTGTTGTGAATCTGTGTTGTTCTAGAAATAGAAATCAGGCTGATCATAATTTGGTGGTGATTCATATTCATTGATTTTGCCTCTGCCTTTGATAGTTCATTTGAGGGTTCTTGTAGGTCTTTTCTCAACACAAAAGTCTTCAACTTTGCGTTAGACTCTGCAGTACTGTCTTGCTAATTATCATTAGGGAAAGCCTTCACTCTTCACTCATTTTTATGATTATTATTATTATTATTGCATTACAATTACCAAATACCAGGTGCTGAGCTGAGGTATAAAAGGTTACATTAGTTTGAATATGCTTAAGGAGTCATATGCCACGCCATGCGTGCTTTATAAAATGCATTGGTTCTTTTGTAAAGTTGCAACACGCAAGCTCAGAATCAGAGCAGTTTCCTTAATCATTAGTTTGACTATGGATTAATTTTTGTCGCGCTTTCAAAGTCATGTTTTGAATTCAATCCCATCGTTCCGCTCATAAGCATTACATATTCTTTAAATTCCTTCTTCTGTAGTGTACGCTTACCATTTGGTGAGTGAGTCTCATTCATAGTCTACTGTCACGTCATCAAGCATCTAGAACTACTATTTTTTCGGTTGGAAATTTCGATATCTTCTCATGTTCTCTAGCATTGTGTCCGAAAAGTGGAAAGTCAAATTGCAATAAACTTTGACGGAGAATTCTTTGGTGGTTATTAAAGAATACCTACTTTTTTCTAACTGTCAAGTCTTCATCAAATTTTATTAAACTGATCGTGCTTTTTGTAGTCTTGATATAATTTGGTGTAATCTAACGATTAAAAACCCTTTCTTTCTTTTTACCTTGCACGGAAATTTATTTGGTGAATGTGTAGATAATTTCTAGCCAAGATTTTCTCAGAATTTCTTCTTTCTTCAATATGCAGCATTTGATGTTGAGTTCTTTTCTTGTGATGCTTCATTATATTATACCTCAAACTTGTATTAACTTTGAACAAAGACATCTTAGCAAATTAAATTCGGTATCTTATCTAATATTCAAAACATAGTTGGCATCTTTTCACTAATAAAAAAAAAGGTTGGCCCTTGTTTGCAGAGGAGAAAAGGCATTTTGCAGTTGTGATTGCCGTGACAGACACATCAGAAGTGAAGATTATAAAGAGAAGTGCAGGTCTGAAGCAATGAAACCTCTTGATTATCCTGCGTCTCCTTGCTCTAGTCCACAAGTCTTTTTAGCAGGGGTTGCCGCAGCTTAACTATCTTAAAAAAAGGAAAAAAAAAATACTTAAAAAAATAGCAGCAATAAATAAAAAGGATGCAAAAGGTATCCAAATAACCTGTTTGTTACACCGGCATATAGATTTATAAAAGTGGCATATAAAACTGAGAGAAGAGTATTCGAGTACGATGAGTCTCTATTCTAAGATTCTTATGAGAAATTTAAATGAGAAGATTATGAACTTCCGTGAACCAAATCAGGGAGAGATACATATATATAGCGATCCCCAACGGAATTTAATGGTCATAAATTTTATAATGACTATGTCAATGTGCAATTTATGCTACTTTGATGCAAGAATTTTTAAGCTTTTTTGTGCTTGTCATTGGTCTTATTTTAAACATGATTTCCCTATAAATGAAAAGTTGGAGACTCTTGAGTCTTGACCTCTGCAGTTTTTTAACGTGGCCACGTGGGTGCTTGCACTGTTGACTTGTAAAAGCTGGTTCAATAAATGATTAGGGGCCGTTTGGATAGCTTATGTTTGTGCTTGTGCTTTGAAGTAGTAGAAGAAGATAAGCATAGATTGAGGTTCTTTTTTATTAGTGTTTGGATAGTGTTTGAAAAAATAATTTTATATTTAAAAAGAGCTTTTGAACATATTTGGGTAAAAATGTCAAAAGTACTTATTGTTATAAAAAGTAATGTAATAAAAGGATATAGATGAGATATTTAATTTATTGTTTACAAATAAAATGTTAAAAGCTTTTCATAAGCACTAAAGAGATGGTTTATTCTAAAATTGCTTAAAAAAGACAAACACTTTAGGTTGTCCATCCAAACATGTTTAAAAACGGCTTTTAGACTAAATAAGGTAAAAACAGTTTTTTTAAAACCAATCTAAACGGGTCCTAATTAGAGAAATTAATTGAAACAATAAAAAAAATATTTCAACCAGTAAAATGAACTAATGAGAATAAACTTTTTGACATATCATATAAATTAATATAGAAGTATTAGAATTGATAAGGGTTAGAATTTTAAAATTTTCTATTTTGCGTCTGGAATTTTTAAAACTTTTATTTCATCTCTTGAATTTTGTTTAGTCTCACTTAATCCTTTTTGTTAGAATTTTTGTTACTTTTGTTAAAATCAGATAGAAAAAGAATGGATCGAGTATAACTACATGGTCTTTTTCTATTTGTTTTTAATAAAAATTCTATCAGAAAGATCATGCAATCGCATTACCTATTTTTTGTCCGTTTTAAATAAAAATTCTAATATAAAAGAGCTAAGTGGAATTAATTTAAAATTCAAGGGGTTAAAATGAGAGTTTTTACAATTTAAGAACAAATTAGAAACGGTCTCAAAATTAAGAAGACACCAGTAAACTTAACCTAAATTATTTTTAATGAAACGTGATGAATTTAATTATTTTTAACCTGAACGTGATGATTCCCGAATATACAAATAGCAATTTTTTTATACTTGCATAACACTATGATTCCAAAAGATTCTTGAATAGCAACATTAAAAGATTAATCATGAACACGTCCACCCTAATAGAAGGGGAGCCACTCACACTATCATAAAAAATTGCAAACAAAATTCTTAGAAGAAGAGTTGATAGTCGTGGTTGCATTAAAAATAAAAAATAAAAATTAACTGTGAAAGTAAATTACACTGATAAAATGCTTAGAAGGAGCTAAACTAATTCTTTTCGCGCCGGCTTCAGGGTAATCATCTCCGTGATCTACGCGGCAGTAGTCGCTAGTTCTTTCTCCAGACAATCTTCTGCCTTCTGGGGCTGTGTTCACCCAAATCAGTTGGCCAAATAATTAGTCAAAATACTAATTACCATCGTTGCGTGTAAGACATATCAAAATGGTCACACAGAATGACAAGCTTCTTTGAAGAATCAGAGATGCATTTCACAAATCGATCTGTGTTTTTTGCCCTACCTCCATACAAAGGATAAGTTTGTGGTACTCCATAGTTGTAGCAACTCCTGTCAGAAAAAAAAAAAAAAAAAAAAAAAAAAAAAAAAAAAAAAAAAAAAAAAAAAAAAAAAAAAAAAAAAAAAAAACAAACTTCTGGGATTTGAACTCCAATCCTACCAGGAGCCCTCTTCATGCGTTCAATAGCCTTTTCCCTGGTTGGTGCCCACACAATAAGCTGGACAGAGTAAATCAGAGGAACCAGGAATCAACATAAATGCTTATGTGCATCTTCACAGCTAATAATTTGAGCAATCTTTCACAGAGACAAACACATACAACAAGGAGGGAAAGTTTGACAGACCATTCCGAGGAGAAAATCATAGCTTGGAGGAACGACATAATCGGGATAAACATGGCTATCCATTCTAACAAATGGGCCTCCGGGTGGCAAGTTTGCTGTTATTCTACCAGAAAAATGAAAATTCCTTGTAAGAAATGATTGAATGCATCCGTAGACCACGCAATCTTGCAACTTGCGGCATTGATGCAGGACAGAAGAGTAAATTTCATTAGTTAAAGTTTCACATGCAATAGCAGGTCAGGTTAATAATTAGTAATTCCAAAAGGTTTGATTCCTCCTGTAATGCTTTTTCTTATACACAGCAATTAGCTTCTTGTAAGTCCAGTCCCTGCTGCTCGAAAACTCCAAAAAGGCCTCCGAACTCGAGTGGAAATCCCCTTTACCCAAAACTTCAAACACCAAAGGATCAGTCAGTACTACAGGAGAGCCATCCAAGTTCATTATCTTTAGAGCAAAGTCCAAGTTCCTCCCAAGCCTTTTATCCAAGTAGGCATCCACAACACAGCCATAAGTCACCAAATCTGGAACAACCAACTCATGTCTCATGTGTTCAAGGCTAAGATGAAGGTCCCACATCAAGGACATCCTTGAAAACGCCATGGCTCGGACATTGAACGTGGTGAGGTCAGGACGAAACCCTGATCCCACCATCCTCAAGAACTCTCTCTGAAGGCTCTTCATTTTGAAGTTGGCCGCGTAGGACAGTAGAAGCACGTTCCACAAGAGGTTTCCAACGTCCTTTCGCCCTAGCCCCACCTTTCTCGTGAACTCTCCCAACCTATGAAGCTTCTTCTGCTTTAAGTAGGCAAGAGATACGGCTCTAATTCCTTCCTTGTCTAACAAATACTCTGACCTCTTTAGTCTATCACAAGCAGCCTCCATCTCGGTCAATGAACCGTGAAGGCTATAGTATCTAACAAAGGCGTTGGCAGTTCTAGCATCAACAGACAAGCCCTTGGAAACCATGTCCCGAACCACGCTCTCCATCAGCTCAAGTTGGCCGCCATTGCCAAAGCAAGAAATGGCAAGAGAGTAAGCTTGGGGTAAGATGTCCGCACCCCTAAAGCCGAAGATCATAAAAAAATTTTATCAGGCATTGTGTCAAAGTTCTACATATTCTATAAAACTAAAGTTACTAATTTGTCCCAACGTTTCTGTTTAGTTTCATGAAACGAAACTGTTTTGCAGTATGAGTATCAATTTCCTTGTGAAACTATAAATCCTCTAAGGATAATTCCACAGACAAATCGAAGAATTGGGAAATAATACGGTATCATTTCTAACGTAAAAGTCTTGTTATTTTGGTGAAATATTTCATCCTTGCCTGGAGCTAAGCTGAGCGAGAATTTCAGATACTTGATTGAAATGTCCTCTTTGGGACAAAACGTCGAAAAGCTTGGCCACAGTTTCAATGGTGGGCAGAGAAGAGCTATTAACCAACTGGTGGTCCCACAAGGCCTGCGCTTGAGGAAACAGCCCATTTCCCGCGAAAAACAGCATCAGGGAATACAACGAAGTTGAATCCAAAAAACCCACCTCAGATTTTGAGTTGAGTTGGAGCAAAACCTCCTCGGACAAGCCAATTATGTCCGGTTTGCTCAAGTTTCTCAGTAATAATGGAGGAGGAGCTTTCCCATCAAAGGTCAAGACTCCTTTTTGTTTCCATTTCCGGATTATCTGAACAAGATTACAATCCAAAATGAATAAATTAGAGCTCCAAAAACATGAAAAATGAACAGAACAAGCATCAGAAACAAATAACCAAAACTCCAAAAAAGCAAGCCTTTTAATCTAATCAATCCAAAAGCTAAGCTAACATTGTAGAGAGAGAGAGAGAGAGAGAGAGAGAGAGAGAGAGAGAGAGAGAGAGAGACCTGGCGTGGTAAAGCAGGTCGATTTGGTTGGTTGGAGTTGGAGAGTAGAGAAGAGATATTATTGGGTTTGGGGAGAAGAAAAAGGAGCTGATCTTTCATTTCAAGTTCGATGAAAGCCAATTAATCGTAAATAGCCTCCAATCACTACCCTTGAAATTGAATTTAACCCAAAATATTATATTATTATATTCAGCTGAGCTGCCCCAAATCCATCACTGAACTCGCTTCTCTTCTCTTCCGTGTAAACGACAGACCTTGTAAATGGCGGGAAGCTCCAAAGCTCACTAGGAGGGCTTGTAACAAGCAGCAACAATTAAAGGACGAGGCTTTACAGACAGATGAATGAATGAAGAAAAAGCTTCAAAAATTATCGAAATAAACTGTTACACCGGCATGATTAGCAAAAAAACAAAAACAAAAAAAACAAAACAAAAAACAAAAATTGTTATACCGGCATATAGATAACAGACTAGTTGAATTCCAGGTGCTTTTGCATGTAGAAAGTAATATGTGTTTTAAGTTATAATTAATTAAGGATTAATTTAAAAATTCTTTCTGAATTATGAGCTTTGTAACACTTTGTTTTCTAAATTTCAAAACGTAAACATTCGTTCCTCCTAAATTTTGTTATGTTAACAATTTTACATATTATGTTATAATAAATGATGAAATTTGCTATGTGTCACGTAAATACTCATCTGATGAAGGTATTATCGTAAAATACCTTTCAAAAACCCCATACCCATCCTTCACCTCCACTCCATGTTAACAATTTTATTTATTATGTTATAATAAATGACGAAATTCACTACGTGTCACGTAAATACTCATCTGATGAAGGTATTATCGTAAAATACCTTTCAAAAACCCCAGACCCATCCTTCACCTCTACTCCATGTAGCACATTTGATTTCTCCTACCATAGGAGCAGTGACGAATACACCAACCATCATAAGAAAATAAAAACAAAGATACACAAGCAGCCTTGGCTACATCTCCAACAAGTGCAATATCTCAAGCTGAAGTCCTAAAAAATTATCATATAAGAACAAATACTTTAACACACAAAGAAAATAAAAGGCAACTAAAAAAACCCCATAGCAGGTAACGACCCAACGAAAAAAAAGGAATAAGAAAGGGAAAAAAAAAAAGGAACAGAACAGGTAAAGAAAGAAAACCCATCACCTATGAATGTGCATTAACATCTGGGCTTGATTAGAGGGTGTAACGGAGTCCAAACATTGTCTACAAAGAAATTCAAAGGAAAAAACACAGGCATAACCAAATTAAAGCAAGAATTTCAATGTAAAAAGAATCAACATCCCACAATAAAGAACAAAAGAAAGTAAGAGATCGAAACCAGAAAGAGTAAAAACCCTCCACGACTGAGTATGGGAATAGGCGTGCCGAAGAAACCAAAAGAGAATGAGAGGGCAAGGGAATGAAGATGAATGAGGAACTCGCCGTGGATGAATGAGATGAGGAAAAAAAAGAACTGGTTTTTAGGAATGAATATGGTGAATTATGTCGATATAGGTAACATCGAAGACCAGTGATTCTGAACGAAGATGGGTATAAGCGTCATTGCACTTTCAAATCTCACTAAATAATGGACACGTGACAAATTCCGTCACTCAGTGTAACGGAAGGGGCAAAATTGTTAACGAAACAAAGTTCGGAGGGAGTGGATGTTACGTTTTGAAATTCGGGGAGTAAAGTGCTACAAAGGTCATAATTCATGGGGAATTTTGTTATTATTAAAAACATTATTAAAAACATTTAGAGTAAGAAGCCAAGATAATGTAATGACTGAAAAAATCCTAGACTTTAAATAATATAATTTATTTATTTAAGCTAAGGATTTTCCTAGAAAATATTATGTTATATTGTGAATGAAGGATTTATGAAATTAATATTTGTATTCCTAAATTTTGTAGTAGATTTCATGTTAAGTTCATGTTTTTGATCGAGTAAATTCGATCGATAAATTCTCGCCGTACTTTAAGGCAGAATAATTTTCAGTACAAGTATAGTTTGAGAATCTTAATTTCAAGAATCTCCAAGCATAGCACGATGTTAGCAGCGTATAAAAAAAACACACTGACATTTTAAAAGAAGAGAAAATCCTTAATTGCCAGACAGCTAGGTTAAAGTCACAAGATAAATACCCATAGTAGAAGGGTACAATGTGAGCTCGGGAGTTGACATCGTCAGAAACAACGTCATTCCCGGGATTTAATGCAGAAAAGTTAAATTTAGAATTTGTTCAGTCTAGAAATAATTTCAAGACTTGAAACAGTTCAAGATATTACACGAGTAAGAATTTAATGTGATCCCAAAGCAGTCGAGGATTTAACAGTTGAACTGTAAATAAGCAGTAGAAAAGGAACTGTCAGTAATGGAAACAAATTCTTGTCGGTTAAGTTACTTCCTTATAGTCAGTATATTTTTTTATCAGTTTCAAAGGGAAACTTAAGAAAGTGGACAAGAGTACAATGGGGTGGGTGAGATTTTTCTCTCTCTCTTTCTCTACTTGGCCGGCCATGCATAGAAAAATAGAGCCAAAAATTTGGCTAGCGGAGTGTGCTAGAAGATTTTATGTTAAGGTGATGTGATGGTAGTGGTTGAAGGGGAATTAATGGCAAAGTTACTTCTTCCTTTCTCCTTCCAAATCGGGCCATGATTTAGGGGATTGAACCAAAAATTTGGTTGATTGAAGGAGTTGATGTAATGTTAAAAAAATGATTTCCATGTTGTCTATAAAAGGAATCAACATAGGATAAGCTTCATTTTTTTTCTCCTAACTTTTTCCCCACTCAAAAATCCGGCCATACCACCCATTTCCTCTCAAATATTTTCTTCCACTCTCCCAATCTTGAGCCACTAGCAAACCATAGAAGAAGAAGAAAGAGATCAAAGGGTCTAGGAGGAGACTAGTCAAGCATTCCTCCAAGGGTAAGGAAACTCTAAACTCTATCTTTTTATGTTCTAGTAAAGTTTGAGATGTAGAACTATTCTTCTCAAATTTCCTTATACTCTTATAGTTTCAAGCCATTAACAATCTTAGAGGAGTTCAAAGGTTTTTCAAGAGAAAGAAGGAATTCTTCAAGGGTAAGTTCTTAAACTCTCCTCCATTAATTTCTAGCCAACTTTAAGCTTGGATTTATGGATTTAAATTTGTGGTTCTTGAGGAGATAAGATTGTAATAAGGGTGTGTAAGTTTTATGTTAGTTTTGTGAGTTATGAGGTTAGTTTAATATGGTATGATTATGCTTGATTTAAGTTTGCTTATTTCCGGGTAGAGAAAAATTTTCCGGTTACTTTGAACGCGAAAATAAGAACCCTAGAGCGAGATTGTTTAATGTTTCAAAGTTTGAATTTATAGCCCTCGATGTTTTGAACATTTTCTATGACTATGACAAAACCCAATTTTAACTCTAAAAGTAAGTTTGAAGCCAGTTTGCAAAAATGGATGGGCTGTCAAACACAGTTTCAGAAATAGAAAAAAGGGCGATTGCTACAGCAATCCTATAGCATTTTAAAAGAGATTGCTACAGCAATCCTAAAGCCTTTTCAAAAAGATTGCTACAGCAATATTAGAAGATTGCTACAGCAGTCCTATAGCATTTTTAAAAGGATTGCTACAGCCTTATTAAAGGATTGCTACAGCAAAAGAAAAAAAAATAGCAGCCACTGTTTTCAGTTAAACGAGGCCTTTAGAGGCTGAATTTTAACTTTCTTTAAAAATGATAATTTTAGATCTCGATGAGTCGAAGAATTATCGTGAAGAACAGATTTTCAAAATCTGACTCTAAGATGCAGTGAAACGTAGATTTCAGAAACTGCACAGTTTTAACAAAACGAAACTAAAACAGTGACGTTTTTAATAAAAGATTATCAAAGAACCTGAGATGTGATTTCAGTAAAATAATATGGTTTTAGACCTCGCTTTAATGAGGAATAGCCGTGAAGAAAGATTTCAAAAAAAATGGGTTTCTACAACATAGTTTCACGGTGGTTTACAAGTCAACTGTAAAACGACTTGGGGAATAGTTTTCAAAAGTCGATATTCGAAAAGAGATTTTACAACGGGATTTTAGTGCTTGTAACTAAATGAGTGAGTTATCATTTTATAAAAATCGAATGATAGTTCTTTTAAAAGCTTAATAGTTTTCGAGTAAAACATCATGACGGGCACTTACAAGCCCAACACGATAGGTCCTTAGAATTTTGAGGATTTGATGTGGGTCCAACGCCCGCATTAATTTAAGAGACTCCGTTAGAGTTTAAATTTTAACGGCCTAAGAGCTAGAATGCCGTGAATAAGTTTCTAGGCTAAATTGGGCCTTAATAATATAATGAGTCCAATGAGAAAAAATTATGGAGAACAAGTTACTAGATTGGGTAAATGATTTTCAACCTAGACATTAGTATGCTAAGGGCAATTAAGGAAAATAAGATTTTGAGGATTTAATAAATTGATCCTTATAGTAAATTATCCTTCAGTAAAGGAAAGGAATACATGCCTTAAGTAAAGGGCTGGATTTCCTTCATAGGCTACTAAAATAAAATAGCAAATGACAGATAATCTCACACTCTCAATGGGTGTTCATTTTCAGAAGTAAGCAAGTAAGAGAATAGGCTCTTTGGCAAAAAGTGGATTCCAGCTCTGTAAATCAGGTAAGTAGGAATCTCGCCTACAGTATGAATAGATTTTAAAGAAAAA
>NW_010365790.1:126379-143561 GCF_000414095.1 Morus notabilis
ACTCGGGCCCATCAGTAAGAAAGATAAGATAAGATAATAAGACTATGATAAAACATCATAATTAAGCATTATCAGCTCATGCATATTTATACATGTGAACTTATAGTTATTTTGCGAGAGATAGTTCCTACTTGCTGAGCGAAAGCTCAATCAGATATGTTCATGCTGTAGGTAAGAAACCTATCAGCAATTCTTGAAGGGCAGTGACGAGCGGTGGGTGAATGGTGGAGATGGGAATGGATACCGCTCACAGTTAAATCTTCCGCAGTAAGTTAAAGTAAAATCATGTATATGTATATATGATTCAAAGGTTTCAAGCACGTATGTTTAAAAAGTATATGTACATATGTATGTTAAGAGAACCGAGGTTGTAGCTAACAACCCTAGTCTTGAGTTTTTAAGTTTTAGAACGTTGCAACAGTGCATGCAACAAATAAATGAACTTTAAATACAACGGTTTAAATGATTGATTTTGAAAGGACTTTAAGAAGTACTTGAATTTAAGATTTCTCACGAAATTCATTTTAAGGTCAAAATTAGATGTTCCGAATGTATTGGCTAGTTTTAGAAAGGCTTTTAAAGAGTATGTGAAACAAGAGTTCAAATGTCACTCAGTTCGAAAGATATTTTTAGAAGGTTTTATCTTAGTTGAAATTAAGAAAAGCTTTAAGAAATTTAGTGAGTCATTCTTTTGAAATTATCGTTACGAATTATGAAATTATTCCTTCTTATATTTAAAAAAAAAAAATGTTCCGTAAATTTTAAGAAATCCCAGTAAGTACAAGTTAAAAAGTAAGCTACGGTGGCGGCCTCATAGGAGGGTCATCACAGATAAAGCCAAAAAAGGACTAAAATTAATAAATAAATCTTGTTTTAGGACAAAAGGAACCAAAATGAAAAATAAAGTTTTAAGAAAAAAAATGTCAAAAAAGAAAGAATTAAAGAAAGAATTAAATTTCAGAGCAAAAGAAACCAAAACTAAAAAAATACTAAGGTTTCGTTCGCTTTGCAGATTTCAGTTTTTAATTCGAGCTGATATATGATATTTTTTAATAGCTTTTAACTGTAGTAAAAAAGTTAGATGTGATATTTTCTGAGAGCTTTTAACTGTAGAAATTTAGAACTGAAAACTTGAATCGGTGAAATAAACGAGGTCTAAAATTTTAAGAAAAAATAAAAAAAAAGAGTTAAAAAAGACAAAATGGAGAAATAAATAAGTTTTAAGGCAAAAGGAGCTAAAACGAGCAAAAATAAAGTTTCAAGTAAAAACAAAAAATAGGTCAAAAGGACTCAAATGAAGAAATAAATAAGTTTTATGGTAAAAGGAACAAAAAAAGGGAAAATTTTCAGGACAAAAAGTAAAAAAATAAAATAAAATAGGACTAAAATGAATAAATAAATAAGTTTTAGGGTAAAGAAAGTTTTAGGACAAGAAACAAAGAAACATTGTCAATAAAAAATAAAAAGGGAAAAATGAATAAATTTTAATGCAAAAGGAACCAAAATGAAAATGGAAAAAAAAAATTAGACAAAAAGAAAAAAATAAAAAGTTAAAAGGACTAAAATAAAAAAAAATGAATAAGTTTTAGGCTAAAAAGTAAAAACAACCTAAAATAAAAGACTAAAAAACAGTTAGAAAGTTGTACACTTTCAACCAAAACTAAGTCGTTTTGGTTAAAAGTGCACTATTCAAAATACACTTTCTCACTTCAATTAACACTAAATGAGTAATAAACAAAAAAGAAGAGGGGTAAAATGGAAAGAAAAATGTAACAAAGCTTCTTCGAGAAATTTTCTAAAGCATTTAGTATATATCACAGAAATGACTAAAAACGCCCAAACAAAAAATAAATGAAGGAATAAGAAGAGAGCAAAACGGTAAAAGTAAAAATAAGGGGACACAGAATTTTTCAAAAGTTAAGGGACAAAAAAAACGAACATTATTTAAGGAACTGTAAAAGGACTACCTCCTATAGTATATAGTATAATTTATAGAAGTGGCATATAAAACTGAGAGAGACAATAATCGAGTATAACGCATCAAGGGAATGGTACTATATAAGATTCTTATTGCAAATTTAAATTGACAAGATTATCACCTTTGTGTGAACTAGATGAGGGAGAAATATAAATATATATATATATATATATATATATATTAAAAATTCTATAATGACTGTGTCAATGTGCAATTTATGCTACTTTGAGGCAAGCATTTTTTAGCTTTTTATGTGCTTGTGATCGTTTATATATCAAACATAATTTGAATTGCCTTCCTTTTACGGCCGGTCTTAATTTACTCCTTAAACTTTGCCTCTTAAAATTTAATTGTCTAATTTCTTTTATTAGAATATTAATTAAAATCAGACAAAAAAAAATAAGAAATTAAATATCGCTACAATCTTTTTTTATTTGTCTTTAACAAAAATTTAGCAAAAGACCACGAAATCGCATTATTTTTTTGTTGTCTATTTTTAACAAAAAATTTAATGAATGGGCTAAATGGAGTTAATTTAAAATTCAGTGAATTTTTGAAGTTGAGGACGAATTTGGAACCCCGAAGGCATTAAAGATTAAAGAGATTAACCCAATTTACTTTTATAGAACGTGATGAAGTTAATAAAGCCTTACTCATTTCACGACTTAAGTCACAACTCAAATCTTATTGCTCTAGTGTTTTCTCTCAAAAAATTCAAATTCAACGTTTTTACTATAATGTTTTTTTCTCACATACACAACTTAAGTTTTTAACTTAAGTTATGAAACAAACAGCCCTCCCTAAATTATTTTTAACGGGACGTGATAAAGTTGTGAACTTGTGATGATTCCCGAGACTATTCAAATTGCAATTTATTTGTCCCTTTGGAATTGCATAATACTATGATTTCAAATGATTCTGGAAATGTAGCATTAAAAAGAGTTATCATGAACATGCCCTCCCTAATATAAAGGGAGCCACCCACACCATTATCAAAATTGCAAACAAAATTCTTAAAGAGAGTTGTAAGTTCTACAAAAGTGCTTAAATCAAAGAAAAAAAAGAAATCTGTAAAAATGAATTACAACAAGAAATGCTTAGGAGCTAAACTATTCTTTTCGCGCCCGCTTCAGGGTAATCATCTCTGTCATCTAAGCAGCAGCAGTCGTTAGTTCTTTCTCCGGAGTTGCGCGCACAATCTTCTGGGGCTGCGCTCACACAATTCAGTTGGACAAATGATTAGTTGTGTTACTAAAATTGTCACGTAGCAGTGTAAGACCGAGTAATGACTTTAGTCATACAATCATTTAAATTCCCACGCGAGTGATGACCATGAACAGTCCTACTCTTATTCGAAGTCCAACAAGACATTTAGATAGTTAAGATATAGAGAAAGAGAGGGAAAACAAGAGAACAAAAAAGAATAAAGAAATATATAAGCTTCTCACTAACCTCAGCCAATTCATGCTCATGCTTAGGAATAAATGCAGTATCAACGTTGCCGTTTCTAAAATCCTGTGTAAAATGGAAAACATGGCATTAGAGATAAAAGGGTAGAAAAGGCAAAGCTTTCTTTGAAGAAAAGAGACACATTTCACCAATTGATCAGTGCTTTTTTCCCTACCTCGATATCGAGTATGAGCTTGTGATATTCTATGGTTGTAGGAACTCCTGTCAAATTCAAATCCGATTTAAAAAAAAAAATCACTTTTGGAATTTGAACTCCAATCCTACCAAGAAAAGTAAATGAAAATTGTTGACCAACGTGAGGGGAAAGCAAACACATTTACCTGTAATGACGGTGTCATCAAGAGCCCTCTTCATGCGTTCAATAGCCTTTTCCCTTGTTGGTGCCCATACAATAAGCTAAACAAAGTGATCAGCAGATCCAGGAATCAATATAAATGCTTATATGCCTCTTTACAGCTAATAATTTGAGCAATCTTTCACAGAGAAACACAAACAACAAGAAGGGAAAGTTTGACAGACCTTTCCGAGGAGAGAATCATAGCTAGGAGGAACGACATAATCGGGATAAACATGGCTATCCATTCTTACAAATGGACCTCCAGATGGCAAGTATGCTGTTATTCTACCTGAAAAACGAAAATTCCTTGTAAGAAATGATTGAAAGCATCCGTACACCATGTAATCTTGCTACTTGTGGCACTGGTGCAGGACAAACTGGTAAATTTCATCAGTTAAAGGCCATAGGCACAGCATTAAAATCTCAAAACACACCTGGGCCAGGTCGGAATCCTTTGAAAGCGTCTTCTGCATTGATACGGCATTCGATTGAATGCCCTCTGAGCACAATATCTTCCTGTAGAAAATCCATAACTAGTCACAAAATTGAAACCTTTTTTTTTTTTTAATGCTTAGCCCATCAAAAACTTAACTTCAATAACCTGTTTGTATCGAAGTTTTTCACCCATAGCTACACGAATTTGTTCCTCGATCAAGTCAGTCGAGGAGATCATTTCGGTCACAGGGTGCTCAACCTATATAATAAAACCATCAATCCAAAAACAAACAAACAAATAATTTTTCTGGACTTCCTAACTTATCCCACAGATTGAAACCCAAATCCTTGAAAAAAGCTTCTTAACCTGAATCCGAGTGTTCATTTCCATGAAGTAGAAGGAGCCTCTTTCATCCAAAAGAAACTCAATCGTTCCGACACCGATATAACCTATAGAGGCTGCAGCAGCAACCGCTGCATCGCCCATGGCTTTCCGCAACTCGGGGGTCAATGCGGGAGAAGGAGCTTCTTCCAGCAGCTTTTGATTCCTTCTCTGAAAACAAGCACATTGAACATAACTTGTTACTTCAAGAAGCTAGGTGCTAGGATAGAATTACCATAATTCCGTGAAGAAAGAAATATAGTACCAAGAAGTCTAGTTACTATTCTCTCCAACTGGAAAAATGATAAATTGGAAATTCAAAGCACTATAGGTAACTTATCGAAGTCGATAAATTTAATACTTCTTCTTTCTCTCTTTTTCCCTCCTGAGTTAGAAATTTTAAGTATGAGCTTCTAGATCTTTTTTTTTAAATTAAAAACCAGAAAATTAAGCATATCTTGATGACTAAATCTAAGACCTTCCCGGAGATTACTTCAGGTTATGTCATTGGTGGGAAGTAAAACTGAGATATGAGACTATACCTGGATGCTGCAATCACGTTCTCCAAAGTGAACCACATTACCATACTTGTCTGCCAGAACCTGGAAAACCATCAACAAACCATGGATGAAATAACCATTTTTTGAAAGTAAGCAACAAATAATATGGAAAATTTAGGAACGGGCATTATTTAACTGTAAAACATGTAATAGCATTCATAATACATCACCAACATTTAAACATTAAAGTAACAACGTTTAAACACTAAACACACTACTATTTTAGGACTCTTCCCCGGCACCTTGGGAATAATCTCATAAGTAATGCTGCAATAAAAACTCTATAATAGACCCTAAGATCATCTAGTCTACGAGACAAAGAGTTAAGCCATCTTAGATATATGATGCTGTGTTGTTTCAGGAATTTAAGCAAAATTCTTCAAAAACTGTCTAAAAACTAAGCTCACGCTCAGGAAGTGTTGAGAATTTTTCACCAGCTACAATTAACGATGAAGCATAACGTGTTTTCTTTTTTTCTCTTACAAGCTTCAGGAATGGTCTTTTAAGCAATCCACTTCTTTAAGCAATCCACTTCTCAAAAAGAAGCTAATCTGATAAGTTTCAGACTAGGCAGATTTCGATATATCATAGGTGTATTTCTTGTATATTCATGTTTTTATATCAATCACTGACTAGGATTTTATTGATGAATGTTACCTGGAATTCAATGTGCCTTGGATTTTGGATGTACTTTTCCAAATAAACTCCATCGTTTCCAAAAGCAGCCGCAGCCTCACTCTTCGCTTGCTGAAAACAATTTAAAACCAAACTCGGGTAAGGGTATGCTTGAACATGACACAATTTTTTGTTGCATTTACGTCTCTACATATACAAAGATAGCTAGGTAACAGCATATTTTTACAGAAGCTCAGGTCTACATGAATCCCTTGATGGTCAAAAATGCACATAGTAACTACTGGGGATATTTACAACATTGGCAGTTGAAGTCCCTCGCACCAAATACGCACATGATAATTACTAGGCAAATCTACAAAATTGCCCTTCAGCTTAAGCAAGTTAAGTTTCCTTGTGCTGATAAAGCCCATAAAATTGAACAGTTCACTTCCAATTCTCTTATGTCCAGTCATTATCCCCAAAAAGTACACACTAGTGAAGTGTTCCATTTTTCAATTCAAGTCACACATAGGGGAAAAAAATTAGTACAGCCTACAGTGGTATCATACTAAAGCACAAAAGATAATTGTTGAAACTAGCGCGTATGTCAAACAGGTAAAGAAAAATGCACTTTAGCAATTTATCGTGGCCAAAGACACTTTAGATGTAATACCTGTAACAACTTAACAAACTCATCAGGTTCTTTAGCAAGACGCATGCCCCGGCCTCCACCGCCAGCTGTTGCCTAGAAAACATGAAAATATTCGTCAGCTCACATGGGATTCTAAGGCAGATTACTTACAGATAAAATTGCACTTTAATTCTCCGGGGTGTTGGAAGACTCTCCCTTCAAGATTAAGATCAAACGGCACAGGACTCTTGTGTTCTTGTTAAGAAAATTTACCTTGATCATCACGGGAAAGCCAATCTCATTGGCAAGTTTGACCGCTTCCTCCGTGCTCTGTGATAGCAGTATAAACACAATTTAGCCAAATGAAATAACTAACCTCGTAATGGATCATAACATAATAGGGGTTTCAAGATTATAGAACCTAGGGTAGGTCAATGAAGATACCTGAAGCAATCCTTCACTTCCTGGTACAGTTGGAACGCCTGCTTTCTTCATTGTGTTTCTTGCAGTTGCTTTGTCACCCATAACGCGGATGCTGTCAGGCTGCAAAATATAACCAATTTTACATGATTTCCCCAATTATGGGATATGCAATACAAACAAATAATGACAAACCTAATCATTACTCAAGAGAACGATATACATTTTCTCTGTAATTGATATCTTATTAATTGTATCCAGGAGAACGTTATCTCAAAGTTTGAATGAACTGAAGTGTAAATGTGCCATCTTTTCATTGTATATGGCTTGACAAGTCTCATCATTGTTTCAATTTTCATGACTAAACCAAATAGGGTCCAATTTCACATGCTTCAAAATTGATTCAACGTACTCACATTAGGCCCAATGAAGTTGATTCCGTGTTCTCTGCACATTTCAACGAACACCGCATTCTCGGCAAGGAAACCATATCCAGGATGCAACATTGTACATTTACAACTGACAGCGGCAGAAAGAACATTTGGGATGACTAAATACCTGGACATATAAAAGCAGAAAGTTAATAGTCAACATTGAAAACAATAAATAGAAGAGTTGTAATAGATCAGAAAAAGAAAAAAAAAATCACTTACGACTGGTTGCTAGGTGCTTCACCGATGCAAACAGATTCATCGGCCAATTTCACGTGAAGGGCATCCTTGTCTATTGTTGAGTAAACAGCCACACAAGGTATCCCCAGTTCATGAGCGGTTCTAATGACACGAACAGCTATTTCTCCTCTATTTGCTACAAGAATTTTCTCTTGGCGGCATGTAGCACCCAGAGTTCCCCCTGTCTTCTTAGACTTAACACTGACTCTGACGCCCTGAGCTCTTTGCCTAGGAAAGTTAACCTTATTTCCCGCCATGAAACTACATTGAGAACTCCTTAATCCTCCAGTTCTCCACACAAGTAAACCCTTTTAATGGGAAAAAAATGAAAAGAAAAAAGCACAACAGACTTAGGCCAATTCGCAGGAAAGGTAAAAGTAATCACAGCCTAAGCCCTTCATATTACAAATGACAATGCATATATTTGTCCGCTATCATTGTAAATTTAGGATCTCGATACGAATAACAAGGATAAAGACATTTTCATCCCTGAACAGAAGTATATACGAAACAGCATTAGTATTGTAAGTTATTATCTATCATAACGCCAACAAAAGATCAAATTCTTATCTGTATTTTGCTTGCATTATACTCAATTTGATTTCCATGTAATTCTTGCAATGGCTTATAACCTTTTCTGCAGAGATTCGGATATTATATATGGCGCGAGGTGTTTGAAAAACTATTTCTTTAAAATTTCAAGAATGAAAATGAAAATGAAATTCATCCTAAGAAGATTTTGATACTGACCCATCTCAATTCAAAGGTATCTGAAAAAAACCCAGATCGCCAAAACCAAAATTGAAACGGAAAAATACATTCTTTATTATTCAAGAAAAATAAAATAAAACATGGGTAGTAAGGAAGAGACTTACAGGAGGTGGCGAAGCAACGGATTTGCAGATGGGCATTGTGGCGTCCATGGCGTGAACAACAAAGGAGCCTAAAACGACAGCGTTTTGCTTTGTAGAATCAGACCAAAGAGAAGTGTCAGCATCAAAATATGGATACAAGAAATAGATCTAGAGAGTGATGGAGTGTGTGAAAATTTTACCTTTATTTACGGAAAGCGAAGAAGGATGAGAGAGAGAAAGACACAGAGCTAGAGAGAGAAACGGAAAGAGTAGTGAGAAAATGAAGGGGAAATGAAATGGAGAATAAGAAGGATATGAATGAGAAGAGAAGAAAGATGTCGATGAAAACGAGGGAAGTTGAGTGATTGCAAACTCCGCCTACAATTTTTTTTTTTTTTTTTTTTTTGGCTGGTTAAACTCCTCCTACAAATTAATCGGGTTTCCTTTCATTGCTTGCTCTTATTCGTTTCTTTTTGCATTTTTTTTTCGGTCCTCTGCGGTTTACTCTGCCTACAGTTCGTTAAGTTTTCTTTTCCTTTTCTTCTCTTTTTTTGTTTTGGCACTTTTATACCATTTAAAACTCGTTTTAAAATTATTTTATTATTTATACGAAGATGAAAATAAAAACGTTTTTAATTTCATATATAAATTATTTTTAAAAATATGTTTAATAGTTTTATTAAGAGATTATTTTCAGTATAAAAAAATTATTAATCTCTCTCTCTCTTTGCTCGAGAGAGGAGAAAACGAAAATAAAAAATAAAAAATGACTAAAAGTCATTTTTCATTTCTCTCTCATTTTAAACTAAACTAAAAAATCGTTTTCATTTCTTTTTTTGTCTTTATTGTGCCAAACGCCGTTTTGGAAACATTTTCATTTTTTCTTTCTTGAAAACATGAAAAATAAAAACAAGATCATTTCTAAACACGGCCTTTACATCTTAATTTTTTTTTGCTAATTTGGTCATTGTGCTTATAAGAATAATTGATTTATTTAAGTTTATAGTTATATTTATCTTGTAATTATTTAATTCAATTTTTCTTTAAAAATCACATTAGTAATTATTTTTAAATTTAAAATTGAATTTTTTTTGAGGAAAAATTATTCTTAATTATTAATTATTACGAAATAAGTTTTTCCTTAAAAAAAAGAGTATTCAGTTTAAGTGTGTGTTTTATTGGTGGATTCGTGCCATAATTCGTAGTTCGTTACAGTATTTTCTCTCACAAAAAATACACGTAAATCGAGAATGATTTTGAATCCATGAACCAAACATCCACTAAATTATTTAGTTATTAAATTTGTATTGTATTCAAATTCAAATGGTGGTAAGTCTATATATGTTTAATTATCATTATGGAAAAATTTGTAACATTATTTTTTTAAAGTCTAAGGGTGTGTTCATTTCACAACTCAAGTCATAACTTGAGTTATGACTTGAGTTATGTATATGAGAAAAAAAATACTGTAACAAAAAAGTTAAATTTAAATTTTTATAAAAGAAAATATTGTAGCAATAAAACTTGAGTTGTGAAATAAATGAGGCCTAAATCTATTATGAACACCTCGTCATCAACTTTAAAGTTCAAGCATAGGCACAAAATTTAAATAGTGGTTCTCTATACACACCCCTTATTACTCTTCACACCCTCTCAAGGTTTGGTAGATGGATTCAGAATCATGATTCTTGATCCTGGTTCAGAATCAGTGTTTGTTTACAGTGATTTTGAATCATGATTCAGAATTAGTGTTTAGTTTGGTTATTCTGAATCATGATTCAGAATCTGATGTGATGTTTTAGGCCTCGTTTAGTTCGTTGATTTGAGTTTTTAATACGAGTTGAGATGTGACTTTATGTGAGAGCTTTTTACTGTAGCAAAAAAATTAGATATAACTGTTTCTGAGAGCTTTTTACTGTAGCAAAACTCGAATTCTAAACTCAAATCAGTGAAATGAACGAGATTTTAAACTATCTCAAATCATGATTCTAAAACCATCCCCCCTCTTGATTCAAGGTGATTCAAACCCCTAATTTTAAATCATGGTTTCAGAATCATGATTTAAACCCAAAATCATAAATCATGATTCTAGTTCCAGAATCATGATTAGAATCACAATGATTTAAATTCTCGTACCAAACGAACCCTAAAATTTTATCATTATAAAAAAACCTTAATTAAAATGATAAAAAATAGACTTAATTATATAATTAAATTTTATTAAAAAAACTAATAGAAAGTCTTTTCTCTCTATACACCTCACATATCATATTCCAATTTTATTACAAAAAATGATTAGTCTGCCTCTTCTTGTTCTAGTCCACAAGTCTTTTTAGGTGGGGTTGCTGCAGCTTGACTATCTTAGGGAAAAAGAAAGGAAAAAAAATACTTTTAAAAAAATAGTACCAATAAATAAAAGGAAAAATGTAGTCAATAGCATTATACAAACATGCTTTTAAAACAAATAACATATTTTTTAAAGCATGGTAAATTTTAGCATATCTTCAATCTCCATTTTAAAATAAATTGTTATTTTCCAAATTTATCATTTTCTTTAGGGTACGTTTGGTTGCAGTGACGGAATGGGTAATAAAATGTAATTGAAATGTGCTGGAATCATAAACTGATTCTTTAATTTGGTTGGAGTTATGGAATCAATACATGAATGAGGATTATATTGTTTAGTTGACAACGAAATGGAATGAAAGTAAACTGTATTTTGACAAAAATACCTTTGATTAATAATCTTAAATAATTAAATATTTAATCAATTAAAATAGTAAAAATAAATTAATTAATTATTGAAAAAAAACTTTTTATTTGAAGGATAAAATTTAAAAACTATATTTCAATAGTAAAAAAATAATATTTGATTTTTTTATGTAATAATAAATTATCACATGCTTAAATATGATCACTTTTAGCATCTACCATAATATGTATCGAGTAAAATGATCACTTTGGCCCCTGTCAATAATAAAAATGACACAATTTATCATTCAACTATATATATAATCCCAAAATATAGTCATACACCAAAATTAGTAGATTCACCTATATATAACATCTATCATTTGTCAAATCAAGTAAGTTCCTAGTTAATATAATTTAACAAAGTGAAGTATAATCCTAATTAATTACAATATCAAAAGAGAAATGCGTAGCACATACATTACAATATCAAAAGATAATCCGGCTATGTTTTTCTACTGAAACTAAACAAACACTCTTAAATATCACTAGCAACAAACACTCCAACTTGGCATGCATCTTTTGAAGTCTCATTGCCAAGGCTTTCTCCACAGCAATAGAAATTTCCCTTTCATTTTCTTCTTTGACATCTTCCAGTAAAGATTCAAAATACTGCAATCAAAACAGAGGTCATCGTTCCACCTCTATGTTTTTTGGGTTAAAAAAAGATATCATTATATTGGCAGCTTACAAAATGCACTCAATGAATCAACAAAAATTGAACTTCATGTCTATGATCTATCAACTAATCACCATCGACAAGAGAAGTCTAATACCATGTGATGGTGAAATAAGGTCAAGTGACTTCAGACAGAAAATTAAAATTTCTCAATAAAAATTGAAGAAATAACTAAGGCCCCGTTCACTTCATCAATTCGAGTTTTGTTATAGTAAAAAGCTCTCAGAAACAGTCAAATCTAACTTTTTTACTACAGTAAAAAGTTCTCACATAAAGTCACATCTCAACTCGAATCAGCGAACTAAACGTTTAATAAGTTTTGGTTCTCAAGTTGGGTAGTAAGCAGTTCATTGTACTCGTTAACAATCTGCAGACAGAACTTAAATTATAGGTATGGGCGTAATACCCAAAAAAATAAAAATGAATATAACAAAAAAGAAAGTCATGACTTAAAGTGAGAAAAGACAAAACAAAACAAGTCATTACAGCTTCGACTTTACTGTTCAAAAGAGCGTCACAATTCAGAATCACAGTTTCCACATCCATCATTAGCATGGTGACAATGAGAATTCAGCGCAACCAACTTTCCATCAGTTTTAGATTGTATTAGACGGTGAACATAATTGCCTCCTGCATAATCCCACACACGTCGTGTATCCAATTCAAGAGAATAGCAGTATTGTGTTTCTTTCCAATGTCTTATGGCGTGTCCTTCTGTGTACCCACGACACAACTTTTCAAATGAGCAATTGTCTTTTCTAAACCAAAAATGAGCAATAAGAAAAACATAAAATTTAACATATGTACACATGTAATTAGATGTTCGGGAGGCTTATATGTTCACCACATTTTATGGATATATCAGCTCTAGACAAAAATAGCACTTGATACACTCCTACCACGTTACTAAAAAAAAAATTCCGGAATTCTAAACCAAAAATGGAAAACATACCAAGACAAACTGGACAAGTGGGCTGCTCCGCAGAGCTTGCAGGGGATGCCTGTGTGTGTTCAATTGAACGAGTGTATTGCACATCTACCGTGAAAAACACACAACACACTTCCGCCTATATTCACATACATGACAGCCAAAACAGATGATAAGTAAGCTGTTCCGGGTTGAGTAACTTGCGCACAGAACTACAAACATGCTAGTGTGCAAAAATGAGCATAATGAAACTGCGGAATACCTCTAGAGATGAGAACCGAGTTCCATTAAAGTGCTTGTAAAAATGATCGGTAGAGTCTTGACTATCAAACCTAATCAAAATGCTATAACGATCTTCCATTCTGTCATTTCTAATCAATACTAAAAACCAAGACATGATCCAAAATTCAACCTGGTAATCCGCATCTCCAAAATGTGCTGAATAAATGAACCGCAAAACTGGCAGAAATCTGCAGACGTCATGTGATTTGGAACTCCAAGAACACAGATGAGAGGCTTTCTTTCAACCTAAGTAAAATGGAAATATACTTTAAAGTTGAAACTCGAATTCACAAAAGCATCACGTAATATTTAGGGGAAAAAACAAAAATTAAATAATGTGATTTTCTGAAGAACAAAGGAGCCGATACGAGCTCGAATGCAATTGAAGATCAAAAACGAAAGATGGCTAAACTTACGGGGAGAACGGAGGGGGAGGCGGAAACGACGTCGTCGCGGTAGAGAAGCATGACGCCTCTGGTCACTTCGATTGCGAAAACAGTAATCAACAATTCAAGAAGAAAAAAAGAAAGAACAAAATCGGAGGGAAAAATAAAAGGAAAAAAACTCACCAATCGAACGCCTGCGACCGGTGAAGCTAGATCCAATACCAGCAATCGAAAATCCAAATCAGAGGAGGAGAGAAAGTGTTAGAATCAAGATCCTAGCTAATTATTCCTTAATTTCCTCTTGATTTTCTGTATTTGATTTCCTGTATTTATTTAATTTATTGTCTAGATCAATTTCCCTAAATCAGGGTATTTGTTAAGAAAGTTGCTATTATTTAGGCATAGAATTATTCTCTCCTGCTTGTATAAAAATACTCATTGTACATCATTTTTAATATACAGAAATATACACAATTCTTCTTCAATTCTCTTTTTCTTCTTTACGTTTTCCTTTTTACATTTCCTACCATAGGAAATTTACATGGTATCAAAGCCTTAAAAATCTCCACAGCCCACCCAACTCTACGCCTCCATTATTTTCAGCTTCCATGGCAAATATTTGATAAAACTACAGAGGCAACTAAGCCCTCTACCAATGTATGATGATCCAAGTAATCCCTTCTATCTCCACTATTCTGATCAACCAGGTTTGGTTCTTGTGACTCAACAATTGACACAAGACAATTATCCTCTTTGGAGCCATGCCATGCTCACGGCTCTCATCACCAAGAACAAAGATGGCTTTGTGGACGGATCCATCACGAAACCACCAGAAACATCCACCAAGGAACACAAACAATGGACTCGCAGCAATCTCCTTGTCAAGGGTTGGATCCTCAACACTATGTCACCAAACACTCAAAGTGTGATGTACAATGACAGTGACTTCAAAGATCTGGCGGGAATTGAAAGAACGTTTCTCTCATACGAATAGTGTGCATCTTTTTCATGTTGAACAAGAGATTTATGAGTGCGTTCAAGGAGACATGAGCATTGGTGACTACTACACCAAATTAAAAGGCTTGTGGGATGCACGTGATGCTCTAAGTCCCCTTCCACCTTGTGATGGCGACATGGCAAAGAAATTGCAGGAATACTAACAAACACAACGTACTATTCGATTCCTCATGAGACTCAACCCCGTTTATGTCGGAGCTCGAGGGCAGATCTTACTCATGGATCCCTTGCCGCCTGTGAACAAGGTATTTTCTCTCATTATTCAAGATGAAAAACAACGAAACATCTCTTCACAGGTGACTGGGAAGACACCGGATGCGGCTGCCTTTGCTGTCAAAGATGGACCACCAAATTCCAACAGGAATTACTCACCAAGAAACCCACATCTCAAATGTGATCGTTGCAACCTTGTTGGACATACCACTGAAAACTGCCACCAACATCTTCAGTGTGATCATTGTGCTACAAGGGTCATACCATCGACATTTGTCGCAAACTCAAGCGGGCAAATGCTCAAGGGGATAAGAGAGGCCCCTCAAACTCTTACGTCAGAGCACATCATGCGGATTCTACATCCAACAAAGCTGAAATGACTCCTTCCTCCTATAGTCTCACTGTTGATCAATATCGTGATCTCCTTAAACTCATTGATCGAACAAAATCGGTTAGTGTTGCCAATCAAGTGTCAATAGTGAACAATCTTTCAGGTATTCCTCCTAGCTCTTCCATATATGGTAAAGGTATTCGATTGATCTTTGACACAGGAGCCACTGATCACATGGTTTGCTCACCTCAATCTTTCACCACTCACATACCTGTCACCAATCGTTATGTCCATTTACCAAACCATGATCTTGCTCAAGTAACACATATAGGGACCATCCATTTCTCTAGTAAACTGGTTCTTTATAATGTACTTTGTGTTCCTTCCTTTAAACTCAATTTGACATCTGTAGCCAAATTGACTCAAACCTGTTCATGTTATGCAACCTTTACCAATAACCTTTGTTTTGTGCAAGACCAACATTCGGGGAAGACGATTGGGATGGGAACTGAGCAAGCTGGACTCTACTACTTGGATACTTCGAAGTATGTTGGGTGTCGTGTCTTCGCTGCCACTGCCACTTCCACCACTCCTCATCTTTGGCACCAACGCCTTGGTCACCCCTCCAATAAAACCCTGCAAGGCATTTCTTTGTGTTTAGATTCTGTTAAAGCTCATTTTATTAATGATTGTTCTATTTGTCCACTTGCTAAACAAACAAGACTACCTTTTCCTTCCAGTTCTATTAAGACAAAATCTTGTTTTGAGCATATTCATGTTGATATTTGGGGTGGTTATCATGTTCCAACTTTACAAGGGGCAAAATATTTTCTCACTATCGTAGATGATTTTTCTCGATGTACATGGGTTTATCTCTTGCTTACAAAATCTGAAGCTAGAGATTGTCTACTTACTTTTATAAACCTTGTTGAAACCCAATTTAATTCTCACATCAAAATCATTCGTAGTGATAATGGCAAGGAATTTGACATTCCAAACACATATCATGCTAAAGGAATTATTCATCAAACCAGTTGTGTCTCAACTTCACAACAAAATGGAGTTGTTGAATGCAAACATCGGCATCTACTCAATGTAGCCCGTGCCTTACTTTTCCAAGCCAACCTTCCCAAATTTTTTTGGGGTGATGCCATCCTTACTGCCACTTACCTAGTCAATCGTACCTCAACCCCTGTTCTTCATGGCAAAACACCATTTGAGGTAATCTTTAACAAAACACCCACTTATGATCATTTACGTGTTTTTAGTTGCCTATGTTTTGCCTTTACTCATCACTACTAACCAAGCAAATTCGATGCTCGCTCTCTTCGTTGCATCTTCCTTGGTTATCCTTATGGTACAAAAGGTTATCGGGTATATGATTTAGCCACTGGAAAAATTTTCATTTCCCGAGATGTCATTTTTCATGAACATACTTTTCCTTATGCTTCCGCTACACCCATATCCACTTCATCTGGAACATCCAATCCGATTCTTTCCGCCATGGCTCCCACCTTTCCCGCCGTAGCGCCAACCAAAGGTCCATATTCGTCCTTTCGAAATAAGGTTGTACATCATCATGAGGAATCAATCGACGCGACGGTTGCGTCTCCCGAAGAAAATCCAAAGTGCCCAGGCCATCATTGCGAACGAAGGCTCGGGACCGGTTTCCCACACCCGAAGCATGGAAGGACAACCGAACCTAAGCTCGAGGCCGCCTAAAAGGAGCCCTCGACCTGGGGGGTACCTGTTGTGTGGGAAAATGTGACAGACACATGGACGAACGATAATGCGACACGTGCCCTTGACTACTCTCCGCCAAGCAACAACCCTCGACGTCTACGGCTCCCTCCTATTCCGCTGGAAAGCCCAAAGCACGAAGTCCAAATTAGGGCGACGATTCCTCCTGGCGTCGACAGATCATGCCGTCGAGATTAAGGCGCGAAGATCCCTCGACCGCAGAAAGGACCGCCAAAGAGGGCGGTTGGGCTAGGCAGCGCTGACGACGAGGGGAACGTTCTTTAGAGGACGTGACGGGTTGCGTGCAAAAGTAGAAGACGTCTGCAGGTTGCAAGATGTAATGACTGAGAAAATTTCAGACCTTAAATAATACAATTCATGTATTTTTAAGCTAAGGATTTTCTTAGAAAATATTATGTTATATTGTGAATGGAGGATTTATGGAATTAATATATGTATTCCTAAATTCTATAGCAAATTTCATGTTAAGTTCATGTTTCGA
>NW_010365790.1:143757-144023 GCF_000414095.1 Morus notabilis
TACAATATGAGCTCGGGAGTTGACACTGTCAGAAACGTCATTCTCGGGATAGAATACAGAAAATTAAAATTTAGAATTTGTTCAGTCTAAAATTAATTTCAAGACTTGAAACAGTTTGAAATATTATGCGAGTAAGAATATAAAACAATATTGAATTATTCAGAAATTAATATTGGACTGTAAGTAGTAGATTAACTTACGTGAGCTAAACTAATTACCTCTAATCAGTATAAATTTAATCTGTTTAGAGGAAATAATTGAGGATA
>NW_010365790.1:156195-202551 GCF_000414095.1 Morus notabilis
AAGTTTAAGAAAAATCATGTATATGTATATATGATTTAAAGGTTTCAAGCATGTATGTTTAAAAAGTATAGGTACATATGTATGTTAAAGAAACCGAGGTTGTAGCTAACAACCCTCGTTTTGAGTATTTAAGTTTTAGAACGTTGCAACAGAGCATGCAACAAATAAACAAATTTTAAACATGACGATTTAAACGATTGATTTTAAAAGGGCTTTAAGATGTACTTGAATTTAAGATTTCTCACGAAATCCGTTTTAAAGTCAAAATTAAATGGCCTGATTGAATTGGCTAGTTTTAGAAAGGCTTTTAAAGAGTATTTGAAATAGGAGTTCAAATGCTGCTCTGTTTGAAAGATATTTTTAGAACGTTTTATCTTAACTGAAATTAAGAAAAGCTTTAAGAAATTTAGTGATTCACTTATTTGAAATTATTGTTACAAATTATGAAAGTATTCTTTCTTATATTAAAAAAAAAAAAATGTTCCGCAAATTTTAAGAAACCCCAGTAAGTACAAGTTAAAGTTTAAGTTACAGTGGCGGCCTCATAGGAGGGTCGTCACACAAGCTCTCAAACCGCCCCACAGGGGACAGGAAAGTATTACGGATGAGCACAGAGCCGTAATAGGAGACTAATTGGATGAGTGAACAGTGCTGATTAGTGGGCTACGTCTAGGCCTACCAAGGAAGAGCACTTGAGTGCTTCCACCTATGAAGGAAACCCCCTAAGTGAAGGAAGCCCAGTATAAAAGGAGGAAAACCCCCAATAAGGAAGGGGTTGAGAGATTCCAGAAAAGAGAAAAGAGATTTAATGAGAGCAATTGTTGTAAATTGTTATCTTCTCAAAAGAAATACAAAATCACAGTGGATGTAGCTCTCGTTTTATAGAGTGAACCACTATAAAATTCTTTGTGTTGTTTGTCTATGTATGATTTAGTTAACACACAAACACACATATTCAACAAATCCTCATACGTTCACTACACACAGGCCGGTAATCCAAAGGGAAACCAAGAGGTAACCCGGCCGGTTTTTGTTGGTGAAATTTGACCGTCAACAATGGGTGACTCCACTGGGGACCGAAAGCGTTCGACCCCTAACAACATAGTTAGCAAACACGCCTCCTAGATAGACGGACGGGATGGAAGGAGATCTACGCCCGATCAGAGATGAAGCCCCGCCCCTGGGCGCGCCACGGCCGGATCCTGCGCAGATGCAAGCCCAATTGACCACTCTCACTGAGCTGGTACGTGGGCTGATGACCGTGGTTGAACGCTTAGATGGAAGGAACTCTATGCCACCATTAGAAGACGCCCCAAGGCCGCAGGGACCTGCCATGGCAGAAAATTCAAACGACGGTGACCACCCACATATCCAAGAGGGAACCGGAGATGGTGAGAATCACCGGGGCCCTCCTAGGCCTCGGCCTTCCCAATCCTCTGGCAGCCGTTTGGGGGCCGCTAGACTCTGAGCTCCCGAGGAAGGTCTAGGAAACCCCGAGGTATTATCCCAGAATCCAGGTGGAAACCCGCCGGGAGACTCAGGATCAGTACAGGCAGGCGGTCAGGCCCGAGGCGGACCCAACGCTCAAAGGGCAGAGGCATCGAGAGTAGCAGGCTCGGCCATTTCAACAGAAGAAGCACGCGCCATCATGGAACGTATGGCCAGCCTGGAGCAAAAACTGACAGGGGAAGTGGCAGGCCTAAAAAAGAATATAGGTCATGTGGCTGAGGTGGTAAACGTCGATATCATGCCCAGCCACACACATGACCATCCATTTACCGAAGAAATAATGGCACCCCCTCTCCTTGACAAATATAGGTCGCCGTCGATTCCACCATATGACGGTCGAGCGGATCCCGACGACCATTTAGAGATGTACACAAGGCACATGCTCTTGCACGGGTACGCCGAGGAGATCATGTGCCGAGCCTTTCAGAACCATTTGACGGACTCAGCCCGAAGATGGTTCCGAACGCTGAGGCCAAATTCTATCTCGAGCTGGGATGAGTTGAAGGAAGCATTTTCTCTCCAGTTCATGGGGGTTAAAAAGTACATCCCCCCGAATCAGAATCTGACGACGATATACCAAAAGCCGAACGAGTCACTAAGGGAATGTGTTACCGGCACGATGGATATAACAGATAGAGAGGCATTGATGGGGGCCTTATCTAGCATGAAGAAAATTACCCCATTCAAAAGAGAGCTGAACCGGAAATCTCCGTCCAGCTACAGGGAGTTTTTGGCACGAGCGCAGGGGTACATCAACGCCGAAGAGGCGGACGCAAACGACCCCGAGCACAGGTCCAACAAGAATAAAGGAACCGAACAAGGGTCGACGTCTGTGAAACAGGATGGGAAAAAGCGTCGAGGTGGAGGAAACGGAGACAAGCAGCCCGCCGCAATGACGAGCGCTCCAGAAGTCGAGGCAAGAGGATACCCGTAAGCCTCGACTGTTCCAAAAATACAATTCCTACCACGAGCTAACGGTAGAAGTCGATGAGGTCTTCAATCAGGTCGGCCGCGGAAACTTGCTGCGCCGACCGGAACCGATGAAGTCAGATCCCAGCCAAAGGAACCAGCAGAAATTCTATAGGTTCCACGGCGATGTCGGCCACTACACCAACGATTGTGCCGACCTCAAGGATGAAATCGAAAGAGTAATCCGCGAGGGAAGGTTACAGGAGTTCAGGGCCGAACGGAGACCTCAAAATGACGGCCATGGTGGGCAAAATGACGATCGACGCCGAGAGGAGAACCAGCGCCTAGAGGATCGCGAACCCATCGGCGTCATACGGACTGTCCTCGGCGGTCCTTATATAGGAGGAGACTCAAGGATGTCTCAGAAGGACTACGCCCACGAGGCCAGGGGGTTTATCAGGAGCGATTCTAGAGCGTCTCCGCCGTAAAAACCCCAAGGTACAGTCACACCGACGTGGCCTTTAACGAGGATGACGCCAGTGGGGTTCATTTTCCCCACAACGACGCCTTGGTGATGGAAGCCATGATAGGAAATCACACCGTGTGCAGAATCCTGGTAGACAATGGGAGCTCGGTGGACCTCCTATACTCCGACTACTTGGAGAAAATGGGGATTCAAAAGAAACAATTGGAAAAAACCTCCAGGCCGCTATATGGTTTCACTGGGGACTCCGTCATCCCCCAGGGGACCATCCGGTTGCCTATAACCGCCGGAGAAAAACCCCGACAGGCTACCACAATGGCCAACTTTATGGTTATATAAGGAGGCTCCCAATACAACGCCATGATTGGAAGACCAACCCTTCAGGCGCTAAGGGCCATAACTTCCGTTTACCACCAAAAGGTCAAGTTCCCTACCCCAAATGGCGTGGGCGAAATGAAGAGCAACCAGTATGAAGCTAGGTTGCATACTCTGACGCCCTGTGCGGATATGACCAGCCAAGAAGACAGGAGGCAGTGATGGTTCACCAGAGCCTCATCGAGGACATACACCCCAGGATCCAAGAGGAAGTCACATGGTCTCAACCCATCGAGCAGTTGGTGGAAATCTAAGTTGATGAAGGCAAATCTACCAAAGTGCTAAAAATGGGCTCGGGCTTAGCCCCATCACTTAAGGTTGAGATCAAAAACTTCCTCAGGAAGAACTTAGATGTCTTCGCCTGGAATCATTCCGACATGGAAGGGATCGACGCCAAGGTAATATGTCACTCCCTAAACGTCGACCCCTCATATCCGCCCAAGCGCCAAAAACGTCGACCGATGAATCCCGAGAGGTATGAAGCGCTGAAAGAAGAGGTCGACAAGCTGATCAATAATGGGTTCATCAGGGAGGCCCATTACCCACGTTGGGTATCAAACCCCGTTCTAGTGGTCAAGTCCAACGGGAACTGGAGGACATGCGTCGACTTCAGCGATTTCAACAAAGCATGCCCAAAGGATGGCTTTCCACTCCCTCGAATAGACCAAATGGTCGACGCCACGGCGGGACATGAGATGCTGAGCTTTATGGACGCCTACTCCGGATACAACCAGATCCCCATGCATCCAGCCGACGAGGAGCACACATCTTTCATAACCGACAGGGGCCTCTACTGCTACAAGGTGATGCCTTTCGGCCTGAAAAATGCAGGGGCTACCTACCAGAGGCTTGTGAATAAAATGTTCACTCAACAACTCGGTAAAACGATGGAGGTCTACGTCAACGATATGCTTGTAAAAAGCACCAGGGCCAGCCATCACGTCAATCATCTAGGGAAATGTTTGGTGTGTTATGAAAATACCACATGAAACTCAATCCCCAGAAATGTGCCTTTGGAGTTGGGTAAGGGAAATTCCTCAGTTTTATGGTCAGCAACCGTGGGATTGAAGCTAACCCCGAGAAAATCAAAGCCCTACAGGATATGCGGTCCCCAACAAAGCCAAAGGAAGTGCAAAGATTAACAGGATGTGTCGCCGCCCTAAACAGGTTTATATCAAAAGCAACCGACAAATGCGTCCCCTTCTTCGATACTTTGAAAGGAAGCAAGCGCTTTGAGTGGACACCACAATGTGAAGAGGCCTTCCAAAAATTGAAGGAGCATTTGGGCAAGCCCCTAATTTTGTCAAAACCAAACGTCGACGAGGAGCTTAGCCTATACCTCTCCGTGTCCCAACACGCCGTAAGCTCCGTATTAGTAAGAGAAGAAGAGAGGGTGCAACTGCCGATCTACTATGTGAGCAAAAGGCTCCTCGACGCCGAGTCAAGATACAGCGAAATGGAGCGCCTAGCCCTCGCCCTGATGATAGCTTCAAGGAAGTTTCGGCACTATTTCTAATCTCACACAATACGGGTTCTCACAAATCACACGCTGAGACAGGCTCTACAAAAGCCTGAAACTTCCGGTCGACTCCTCAAATGGTCGGTAGAATTAAGCCAGTTCGACATAAAATATGTGCCAAGAACTGCGATTAATGGCCAAGCGCTCGCCGATTTTCTGGCTGAGTTCTCTCACAGACCAGCTCCCACCGCATCTGGAGAAGTTGAGGTTACAAAATGGAAGATCTACGTGGATGGGGCGTCGAGCGAAAATGGGTCAGGAGCCGGCGTCTTGTTAATCAGCCCCGAAGGCTACAAGATTACCTCGGTGGTTCGATTTAAATTCAAGGCGTCGAACAATGAGGCAGAATATGAAGCACTAATTGCCAGACTACGGTTAGCCAGCCACCTAAAGATCGAAAGGCTCAGCATCTTTAGCGATTCTCAATTGGTCGTCGCGCAAGTAAAGGAAGAATACCAAGTGCGCGGTGAGAAGATGGGAGCGTACTTGAGAAATGTAAAGGAAGAACTCGTTAAGTTCAAAAACTACGAAATACTTCAGATACCACGGGCCGAAAACGCGAACGCCGACGCCCTGGCAAAACTAGCATCTTCAAGAGATTCTGACACCCTGGGGGTCGTTCCCATCGAAGAATTGGAGCGGCCGACCATTAAAGAACAAGCTAAGGTATTAATTGTCCAAGCATATGGAAATTTGATGACACCGCTCATCCAATACCTAATGGACGCACAACTGCCAGATAATAAAGATGAAGCTAGACGGATCAGGTATAGAGCTGCTAGGTACTTATTGTACGATGGCTTGCTCTACCGACGAGGCTATTCAACACCTCTACAGCGGTGTCTGGGTGATGCCGAAGCCCAGAAGTTCCTCCGAGAAATCCATGAAAGAGTCTGTGGTAACCATACTGGGGGACAGTCTCTGGCTCTAAAGGATTTAAGGCAAGGATACTACTGGCCCACGCTCAAAAAGGACGCTTTTCAATACGCCCGACGTTGCGATAAATGCCAAAGGTATGCCACAATTCCTAGAGCACCCCCAGAAAATTTAACTTCCATTCTCAGTCTATGGCCCTTTCGCCAAATGGGGGGTTGACCTGATCGGGCCATTACATCTTGCACCCGGAGGATTTAAGTTTGCAATCGTTGCGGTAGACTACTACACGAAGTGGGCAGAAGCAAAGGCTCTAACTACAACCACGGAAGCAGCCTGCACCAAATTCATATGGGATCACATCGTATGCAGGTTCGGGGTTCCCCACTCGATAGTATCCGACAACGGAAAGCAGTTCGACAATGCCTCAACACGCAGATTCTGTGATAGCTTGGGCATCCGGAAAGACTTATCGGCACCGATCCATCCACAATCAAATGGACAAGTCGAGGCGGTCAATAAAATATTAAAGTATACCCTCAAAAAGAGACTCGACGATCTGAAAGGGAAATGGGCCGAGGAACTTCCCAAGGTCCTATGGGCATACAGAACGACGAGCCGAACTACTACGGGTGAAACACCCTTCTCCATGGCGTATGGTGTCGAGGCAGTGCTCCCTGTAGAAATCGAAACGCCGACTCTAAGAACCGTCGTCCATAACGACGATGACAACGCGGAAGGCATGAACGGGGAACTCGACTTGTTGGAAGAAAAAAGGCTCAACTCCTAACTACGTCTCACCGCCTATCAGTAAAGAACAGCGCGATACTACAATAAGAAAGTTTGGCAGAGAAGGTTCGTCCCAGGAGACCTAGTATTAAAAAGGGTAACACAGAGCACGAAACCCAAAACTACTGGTCCACTGGGCCCAACTTGGGAAGGGTCCTACCGCATAAGGGAAGTGCTATGCCCCGGCACCTACATTTTGGAGAGCCTCGACGGCAAAAGGATTCAACACCCGTGGAATGCAGAACAGCTAAGGCTGTACTACCAATAGTGTATGAAATTCTTACATATCTCAATTGTACATTCTTTACAAGTTGAATAAATTGATATGTTTGCAGAAAGAAAAGAATTCACCCCTTAATAACATGTCTGCTTAAAAAACTAAGGTTATATTAAACAGACATGGAGGGACAGAGGTCCACGGATCACTACAAAATGACACGACGACCCCAAAGGGTGCAATCGACGTCAGATCCTCCAAGGAGGAAAGACGAGGACTTAGCAAAATTCTAAGGAATTACGACCCCAAGGGGTACAATCGACGTTAAATCCTCCAAGGAGGAAAGACGAGGACTTAGCAAAATTCCAAGAAATTTTCTAAGACGACGACCCTATGGGGTACAATCGACCTCAGATCCTCCAAGGAGGAAAGACGAGCACTTAGCAAAATTCTAAGAAATTTTCTAAGAGGAAGACCCCAAGGGGTGAAATCGGCGTCAAATTCTCCAAGGAGAAAAGACAGACACTTAGCAAAAATTCTAAAGAATTTTCTAAGAAATTGCAAAGCAAGGTATGAACAAAATCCGTTATCTTTATAAAAGAAAGGAAAGATGTATATATGGATAAAATAAAAGATGTCCGAATCAATATTATGTTACAAATACAAAAAAGAAGAGAGGTAAAAGACCATTTCAGGCCTCGTCGCCAGCCACCGACTCATCACCATTACCAGGCGGGGAAACATTGTCATCACTAGCAGGAGGAGGAGAGTTATAAAGGAAGCTCAGATCCTACTCAGGACGCTCCTTCTTGATCAGATCGATAATTTGCTGACCCGCAGACTGAAAATACTTGGTACGGATGTCTGTGAGCTCCTGGGAAACCTTGAACTCCTCAATAATCTCAGCGCGCCTGGCGTCGAAAGCAAATGCAGTTTCTGCCTCGGTTTCCCTCTTCCCCTCAGTCTTCCCCTCAGCAAAACGCTTCTCCGCTTCCCCAGCTGCTTCAGATAACTTTTTATCGGACAGGTCTGCCTGCTTCGTGAGACTCTCGACCTCAGCCTTCAACTTTGCTAGTTCGTCTTTCAAACTCGCCAGCTTGGCCAAGGCCACGTCCCTCTTTTCGACGGCATCATTTAACTGTTTTTTGGCGTCGATAACAAGGGAGTTAAGCTTGGCTTCCACTTCGTCCATCGCCTTATCACGCTCATCAACCTTAATGAGGTCAAGGAGGTTAAGGATGGAAAGGACCAGGCTCTGAAAAGTTGAAGGTCAGAAAAACAGAAATGCAGAACGACGAGTAAAAAAAAAAACCTCAACAAAATCTTACGTGGATTTGGAAGGAAATCTGTTTTCGTTGATGATCAACCAAGGAAGATTGGGCGGCAGCAACCCAGTATGGCTCGAGAAAAGACTCATAGAGAGCCTGAAAGACGAGGGAGAAGTTTCAGTATCACCTCAATCTCGGCATCAGATATGTCCGGGACTTAGAACTTAGCATCCATGATTTTAGCCCCCAGAATAAGTACGTGCTCTCTCGGCGCCAGCGGAATGTCAACGTCAGGAATAGGGACCGTCGGCGTCCACGTTTCTACCACCGGCGTTTTTTCCTTCCGCCTCTTTTTCCGCACAAGATCCGTCTCCGACCCCAAAGGGCCTTTGGTCTTCTTGCTCCTCGGAACGTGGGAAGAAGAGCTAGCTTTCTCTTTTCCCTTCGACGGGGGCAGTTTGCTCGGCGGGGGCTGTTGGTCCGACGGTGGCTGCTGGCTCGACCCAGATTGCTGGCTGCCAGGAAGTTGAATTCTCAGTGATGCCATCTCTGCGGAAACGACGAGACGAAGATATGATCAGCGTTTGAAAAATAAGAACCATAATAAGGGAAGGCGTCGAAAGCAGGAATTACCCTCGTCGCTTAGGTGGAAGTATGCGCGGACGGCGCCTAGGTCCGAAGGGTTGGGGAGATTAAGGATTAAACCGGCGGCGCGAAAGTTGGCCTCGGTCAAAAGCATTTCGATATGGCGAACCTCTGACGAAAAAGAGAAAGCCTTCTCGATCCTCACCAAACTGTTGCCAGAAAACTTCGGCCGGTCCTCGTTAACTGGAGGATAAAAGATTATCAGCATATGAACAAAAAGCAAAGTCAAATAAAAGAAAGCCAAGAGGCTTACCCATATTCCCAAACGCTGCATGCACCTGCCTTCGACGGGGCAGGCGATCGTTGGGATGAAAGTTGAAAGGCCCCCGAATCATGAAGAACATGGGCTTCCACCCGTGTGACGACGAGGGAATACCCAGTATAAGCTTCCCAAATCTGGGCTGAGACCTCCCGTGACCACTCAAGAAATACCACCCCTCACACTTGGCGACGTGGCATAGCTTATACATAAATCAGAACTCATCCAAAGGGAGTTCCATATCGAATTACTGGTGCCATAAAATCCAGGCACCGGCAAAGCAGTACCAGAAGTTCGACGCTAGTTGAGCGGGGGAAATGCCATAAAAATGGCAGTAGTCCTTTACAAAGGGATGAACTGGGAGGGTCATCCCCGCCGTAACCGCTCTCGTATAGACCGGAAGGTATCCGGTCGGCGGCATGCTGGTTCTAAAATGCATGTCCGGGATAAGGTATTCGAACCACCTCCCGTCGATGCATCCTTCCTTCACAGCCCAGATGATATCTTTGTTCCGGACCCTCGACGGCATAACATCGGTTGTAAAGAAAGGCCTATCCGGGCCACCACTCGTGGCAGCCAGGGGGCATCTACCATCGCGGCAGCCACCCCGCCTACTATGCCCCCCGTGAAGGGGATCCGCTCAACTATCTCGTCCAAAAACCGTTCGACGCTACCGAATTCGCTTCTGAAGTCGTCGCCCGGTTCATATCTTTCTTCGACATCTTCAATGTCCCTCAGCACGGAGTCGACGCTGGAAGACGAAGAAGACCATGAGATCTCCACCACAGAAAGGGGGGTCTGGACGGACGACAGGAGAATCCTCTCGACTAGGGGAACTTTGGGCCATTGTTCTGGTGATTAAAAAGACAAGAAGCTAAGTTAAAACCCTAACGTCGAGAGGAAGAAAGGATGGCTATTCTAAGCGACGACTACTCAAACGCCTCGACTTGACGTCGACCATTCATATGAGAATGGTAACGACGAGTGCTCATAGAATTCCAGGTTCCTCAAAACCCAGAAACCAGAAGCGCACAGACAACAAAGAGATGGGGACAGAACTATCCAATGCGGAAAAACAAAACGGAGTAAGTCTCCCTAACTTCTACATTCCGCGCATTTTTTATATATACACATGGTTCAAACAAAAAGGAAAGGAGGAGCCCGTGAGTAAAAAGAAAGCAAACAGAGGGTGGAAAGGCTTACCGGTGAAGGAGGATTCCCGGGAAAGTCTTGAAGTAAGAACGGCTTCGCGATACGCCTCGAAGAGTAAGAAGCACGAACCGGAGGTTGGAGAGGAAGGATTCCGGCGAAGAAGGCAGCAGTCCAACAGGTGCGAAGAGAGTTTGAAGTTTTGAAAAAGTGGCTCTCGAGTTCGTAGAGGGTATTTAAAGGAACGGACATCCTCGACCCTGACCGTTGGATGAAGATTTTAAAATCCAACGGCAAGGGAATCCTGTCCGGATCTGACGGTGATAAAATAGGGCGGGAAACGGAGAGGTTGCGATCCAAAGGTCCATATTCGTCCTTTCAAAATAAGACCGTACATCATCATGAGGAATCAATCGACGCGACGGTTACGTCTCCCGAAGGAAATTCGAAGCGCCCAGGCCATCATTGCAAATGAAGGCTCGGACCGGTTTCCCACACCCGAAGCACGGAAGGACAACTGAACCTAAGCTCGAGGCCGCATAAAAGGAGCCCTCGACCTGGGGGTACCTGTTGTGTGGGAAAATGTGACAGACACATGGACGAACGATAATGCGACATGTGCCCTTGACTACTCTCCGCCAAGCAACAACCCTCGACGTCTACGGCTCCCTCCTATTCCGCTGGAAAGCCCAAAGCACGAAGTCCAAATTAGGGCGACGATTCCTCCTGGCGTCGACAGATCGTGTCGTCGAGATTAAGGCACGAAGATCCCTCGACCGCAGAAAGGACCGCCAAAGAGGGCGATTGGGCTAGGCAGCGCTGACGACGAGGGGAACGTTCTTTAGAGGACGTGACGGGTTGCGTGCAAAAGTGGAAGACGTCTGCAGGCATTAATTGCAAGCTCTCAAACCGCCCCACAGCGGACAGGAAAGTATTACGGAGGAGCACAGAGCCGTAATAGGAGACTAATTGGCTGAGTGAATAGTGCTTATTAGTGGGCTACGTCTGAGCCTACCAAGGAAGAGCACTTGAGTGCTTCCACCTATGAAGGAAACCCCTTAAGCGAAGGAAGCCCAGTATAAAAGAAGGAAGACCCCCAGTAAGGAAGGGGTTGAGAGATTCCAGAAAAGAGAGAAGAGATTTAATGAGAGCAATTGTTGTAAATTGTTATCTTCTCAGAAGAGATACAAAATCACAGTGGATGTAGCTCTCGTTTTATAGAGTGAACCACTATAAAATTTCTTGTGTTGTTTGTCTATGTATGATTTAGTTAACACACAAATACACATATTCAATAAATCCTCATACGTTCACTACACACAGGCCGGTAATCCAAAAGGTAACCAAAAGGTAACCCGGCCGGTTTTTGTTGACGAAATTTGACCGTCAACAGTTATTAATTAATAGTTTCATTAGCCCAAAAGGTTTTCCAAAATAATTATTATCTTATGAAGAAATTGCTACCACCAAATATTTTCCTTCTTAATTGTATTCCATGACAAATGTGTGAACTGTTCTAACACGGCATATTTTGTAAGAAGAAAAAAAAAAAAAAAAAAAAAAAAAAAGCAAAGAACTAGTGCCACTGGGATGGTGGTACAATTCTAGTATGGCTGCTGTATTGGAAGGTGTAGCTAGTGGAGAAGTTTGACCAATAATGACACAAAAATATGGTATTTGCATTTTTACCATTTGCCCACCAACTAAAACCTCCGTGACTTCATTTAAAAGGTCAAGTCCTCCTCCTTCCTACCTTGCTTTTACTAGAGCCCATTGGATTCTCTAAAAACCATTTGACACCAACCTCCCCCAAAAAAAAAATTTTAAAAAATAAATAAACAATAATAATAATAATAATAATAACAAACTTACCTCCATATCCACTCTAATCTCTATATATAATCCCACCCCATTTCCCTCCTTTTTCAAGTTGCAAACTCATCCTTACAATCTCCCCCACCCCCAATCCCCCTCCATCTCTCTCAACCTTTTGTGTAAACCATAAACAAAAATATGGGTCATCTTCTCACAAAATCATTTCTTTGCACTCTTTTCACGTTAATACTTATTGTGTCATCCACCAAGTTAAACATGCCTTGGTCTATTCTTTCTATGTCCTCCACTCCATCTCCAAGCGTCCCTCCCACCTACCTCCCGGTCCACGCCCAGTTCCGATCCTCGGGAACTGGCTCCAAGTTGGCAACGACTTGAGCCACCGGTTCCTAGCAACCCTATCCCAAACCTATGGCTCCATCTTCCTCCTGAAACTCGGCTCCAAAACTTTAACTGTTGTTTCTGACCCCGAGCTAGCCAGCCAAGTCCTACACACGCAAGGCGTGGAGTTTGGGTCCCGCCCTAGGAACGTTGTCTTCGACATCTTCACCGGGAACGGCCAAGACATGGTCTTCACGGTCTACGGTGACCATTGGCGCAAAATGCGGCGGATCATGACACTTCCCTTCTTCACAAACAAAGTTGTCCACCAATATAGTGACATGTGGGAGGAGGAAATGGGGTCGGTCGTTGATGACCTTAAGAGGGAAGAGAGAGTGAGAAAAGAAGGTATAGTTATAAGGAAAAGGTTGCAGCTTATGTTGTACAACATCATGTACAGAATGATGTTTGACACAAAGTTTCAATCACAAGACGATCCTTTGTTCGTTGAGGCTACTAGGTTTAACTCCGAGAGAAGCAGACTGGCTCAGAGTTTTGAGTACAACTATGGAGATTTCATTCCTTTTCTGAGGCCATTCTTGAGGGGATACTTGAACAGGTGTAGAAACTTGCAGCGTAGGCGTCTTGCTTTCTTCAACAACTACTTTGTTGAGAAAAGAAGGTAAGAAAAACTAACATATTTGTTGAGATTACATACATGTGCACTCACATACACACACACATACACATTTATATATATGTATATGCATATACATACACACATATATGAGTGTGTGTGTGTGTGTGTGTGTGTCGTGGAAAATGATATAACCGGATTCCTATTCAAACCTATTCTTCGAATTGACAAAAATATATGGATCCCATATTGATATACTACCCTTTTGTCTCTTATGTTATTGGTTTTTTCTCCCATATCTTGGTATAGAAGTCTCTTCTTTTTTCTTTGTATTTCTCACAAATTTTTCTTTTTTTTCTAACTACTTGTCTTCTATGTTTTTCCAATATGCTTTCAAGTAACAAAATACAAATAAGAGAAAAAACATGTTCGAATTAACATGATTGCGTTTTTCTCATTTCATTTTTTGGTCTTTCGACAAAAGACAGTTAAAATTAGCTATATCGCATAATTACTCTAGTTTAAAATTCTTATGTATGGATTTCGTTTTTTTGTAGGGAGATTATGGCTGCCAATGGAGAGAAGCACAAGATAAGCTGTGCCATTGACCACATAATAGATGCGCAGATGAAAGGAGAGATCAGTGAAGAGAATGTGCTCTACATTGTAGAGAACATCAATGTTGCAGCAATAGAGACCACCTTATGGTCCATGGAGTGGGCTATAGCTGAGTTGGTCAACCATCCAATGGTTCAAAGCAAAATCCGCGACGAGATCAAAGCTGTCCTCAAGGGAAATCCAGTAACCGAATCAAACCTTCATGAATTACCATATCTCCAAGCCACGGTCAAAGAGACATTGAGGTTACACACTCCAATACCCTTGCTGGTACCCCACATGAACCTTGAAGAAGCAAAGCTAGGAGGTTATACCATCCCAAGAGAATCCAAGGTGGTAGTCAATGCCTGGTGGCTAGCCAACAATCCCGCATGGTGGAAAAATTCCGATGAGTTCAGACCCGACCGTTTCTTGGAGGAGGAACAGGGAACGGACGCCGTTGCAGGGGGAAAAGTTGATTTTCGCTTTTTACCATTTGGAGTGGGGAGGAGGAGCTGCCCTGGAATCATACTCGCGCTGCCCATCCTAGGGTTGGTTATTGCAAAGCTAGTTTCAAGCTTTGAGATGAAGGCTCCTTCGGGGGTGGAGAAGATTGATGTGAGCGAAAAAGGAGGGCAATTTAGCTTGCATATTGCAAACCACTCCACGGTTGTGTTCAATCCAATCAAGGCGTGACTTATTTAGTTTCGTAGTAGCAATCCTCAAGGCGAATTGGTTCAACTTCAATCTTCATTTTAGTATCTTATACTTTTGTTTTGCTTGTCATTGTCGTCTTACAAACTTCTGTTCTGTGTTTGTGTATTTTTAATTATTCTTTCTTCTCCAACAAAAAAAAAAGATACAACAATAAGTGTCACAAACACGTCATGAAATTTCTCAAAAATTTGTTGAACCCTTGAACACTTCTTTATGTTTCCTACTTGGTTTTCCAAGTTAGGACGTATACAACGTCTAATAATAATTCAATACAGAGAAAGAGAGATTATAAGAGAGCATGACGCAAATGAAAACAAAGGGGAACAAAAGGAAGCTCTATACTATCGGTCCATTCGAAACTAAGAAACCACACAGCATTTACTGTCAGTGAAATGTTGAAAACTAGGGTCAAAAGTTTACAGATACAGGGAATTCGCAAACATTATACCCCGACAGAGGCTTTCGCTTGCTGCGGCAAATTTGTTCTCTAAATTGACTTCTCCCACCGCTTGAGCTGCGGCACGCAACTGGAGAACAAGCAAAGCAATAAAAAAAGAATTAATATAATGATCAAATTATCTTGCTCTACTAGAACATCTATTGTGCTTAATGTATAAATATTTCCCAACTGTTATTTCTAGTTGTTAACCAACTGGGGATGATAGCTAAATGCTTAATGTATGTACCTGGTTTAAAAACTCATCAAGCCTTCTAGCACTTCGAATGATACTACCCTCAAAAATGTCAGTCATTTGTATGACATCAGCAAAATTTGCACCCTGGAGAAAGAAAAAGATAAAACAATAACCACCAAAATAAAATCTTGCAAATATGATTACTTTTTGTAACCCAAGAGAAGGATGCCTAAAACTGCTAAAATGCTTAGCACCAAGAGGCAATCATTAACCCATAAATTGACTCAGAGGGTTCCAGAATTTTCTAAAAGTTGAACTAGTTTGAGCACAGCCATGTTAATATCAAAACCATCAATTAACCCTACACCGTGATAACGTACAAACACCATTCTATCTAAAAAAGGGTCATCATCCCAAAACATTTTTAAACAAATCAAATTCCCATCCCACAAGCCTGTTCATTAAACATCTCAAAACAGAATTTGCACCCTGCATTATTTGATTGGTGAAAGCAAGAGATCGGATTTTACAATCATGATCTTTTAAAAAAACAGGCATTCACCTTACAACATCAATAGAATCATTTAGCAAACCCATTACCAACGCAAAGGTGCCGAAGTTACCATAAAATTTAGAGAAGCAACAATTCATGAAATAAGTTGAACGCACTAACCTTTGACCAACAATATATCACATCCATCAAATATGGCCTAACTGTTGATTCCACGTACTCGTCCACGTTTATTTCTAGTTTGCATTCATGTTGTATCTGCACCGTTGGCAGCAGTTAATAGTTAACTATTCATCATCAAAACGGCTAACCAAACAGCAAAGTGCGGAAAATAGTATGCTACCTCTGCTATCCTTCTTGCACTGTCTTGAAGTTGCTGTAATGGTCTGGCAAGTTCTGTCCTCAATTGTATCTGCTCAGTTGATTTATCTCCCGGAATAAAACAACTTGCAAGAGCCGCAATTTGGTGATGATCAAGATCGTTGAATGTCCCTGATTAACAAGCATAGCCAAATATTGAACTAGGGGCAGCAGTGCAAAAATTATGATTCGACTAGCTTATGCGCTTATTCATTGAAATAGTTGTGAGTAGTTCCAAAAGAAGCCCATGCCACATGTTTCAATGTCTAGTATATTGGCCGGTAAATGCAAAATCCAGCCTTGCCCAGCTCAACCTCTAGTCTAGAAATAAAAGATGTAATCGGCCTATTAAACAAACTAGCGAATTACCATTGAACATCAGCTCGGTAACGAGGAGTTCATCCCCTGTGTCAATCAAGCAGGCCGCCCTCCCCTTTAACTGTACAACACCATTGGCGTCAATATGACCAAGTTTTTTCAAGACTCGTGATCGGTTCTTGAGTTCATCTCGGAACTTTCGAAGCTGCAGATAAGAGGAAACAAAAAGAATAAGAAAAAGAGTCGAATCAAACAACATTCTTTAGAAGCAGTAGAATGGGAGTCTCGATACCCAAGTATAGAAATGCTTGTATGGAACCACTTTTCACAAAGAATTAATAACAGTACCAGCATGTTGTTAAAGCATAATATAAATGGTTTCAAGAGAGCCGAATATAAGCAGTTGAACAAAAGTCAACCTAACCAGAGCACCAAAAGCTATGAAATATATCAAACAATGTTGACTATCCCACCAACTTTTGTAATTCAAGTTCTTGTAATAACGATACAGCTCAGAGCCTTAGGCAGAGCATCCAAGATAAGCATACCTGAGAATCACGCATCTTTGACTTAAGTAGTTGAATTTCATGATTCACCTCTGCTTTCCTCTGAAAGGACTTAATTTGATTCACATCTTGGGACTGCAGTAGTGTTAGCGAAGAATCATGGTAAGGTAAACACCTTTGGGAAGACCCTTTAAATAAATCTCCTCTAAACATAACAAACCTTATGTAGTGGATGAGAATAAAGCTGTTTCTCAAGCTCCTCGATTTGCTTGACCAATTCCACGATTTCAGCATCTTCAACGCCCATGTCCTGTAAACAATATAAACCTTGATAAAATTAAGAACAGACTTTATTATAATTTAAAATGAGAGGCTTGTTATTACAAATAACAAAAATGCAAGCTTTCTATTTTTTAAGCTCAGATAAGAAAACTGTCGCTATAAATACAGATCATAGTTACCGATACTGGATTCAACTTTGGAAGACCTTGGGGAAAACGATTTCCCAGTTCCTGTACTGCAAGCAGAATGCTTTGCCGTGCCTCCAATGGCCGCAGATCAGGAGGAACAGATATCCTGAGTCTGCCGAGAGCAGAAATTAGTGGTAACTGCACAGGGACCTATATCACATATAAATGGACATCAGCAACTCCAAGATTAGATCCAATAACTAAAATGAGTCGTGAAACTCACCACATGCATTTCACCCTTCTCTCCAGGACGAGGTGGACATGGTTTTGGCCGCGAACTATTCTCACTTGAACCAGGAGAACAGTGTAGCAAGGTATCCACTATATAAATACCCCCGCGTGAAGAGATTGAACCCAACCCTGTCGATGGCTTCTTAATAACATTAACTACAACTCCCCAACCCCAGTCTGTTCCACCTTCTCTAATTCTGACCTGAAACAACAACAACAACAACAAAAAAAGGAGGGCCTTATGAATAAGCCAGAGACTACGCTGAAATAAATATGAGAAGAAAGAAGAAATTTTCAAGAAACTTAAAGTCAAGGCCACAAATCGAACATGATCAATATTTCATCAATCAAATCATTGCGAGTATGCAACAAAGTGTAGTTACATAGAGTCAACAGCATTTCCACTCAGAGACAGATTAGCAGAAACACAACATAAAAAAGATTGGGCAAATCAGAAGCCATCGAATGAGGTGAAGATAAAAAACAAATGGCAAGTCCAAATAGTATTAAAAGTATGTACAACTAAGATCATATTCAAAATTAAACCAGTACGTTCATTCTCAGCACATACCAGTCGACCAGGTTGAAGGAAGTATAGAACTCTTTCAGGCCTCATAATTTCTGACATCATCTTTTTCTCAAGTTGGGCTATATCAAGTTTGATTTTATGATATTCAGCAACAGCAGCCTGTGGGCGAATACGGAATAAAGAAAGCACTAGCACATAAAGAAATAGACAACTAAAAACTACTTATGGACTTGTCGAAAATGAAAGAATTTACCTCTCCTGATGCATCGAGCATTGCAACTTCCTCCTCAAGCTTTGAAACCTTTTTGCCTATATCAGGTAAAGCCTGAACGATGGTAGAAAATCCAAAATAATTCATCAGATCATCGTTTGCCAATACAACCAAAATGAGGAAGCACAAATACCTTCTCATACTGGAACTGATGGAATGAATTCTTTATCACATGCTCGGCAGTAAACTGGCCTTCAGCACGGCTCATCAGATTCAAAATGGAGTAGTAACTCAGTCTAAAGGTACTCACTAAAGGAGCTGGTTTACCCAAAACCATGTCCTTGAGAGTATTCATCTCCATCTGTAAACAGTAAGAGACAGATCTAAGATCCTGGTAGATTTCTCTTTTTTTTCAGACATCAGCATAGGACTTCAATAGTGCAAGAAATATATCGTGCATATTTTACGCAAAAGTCCTGTATTCCTTTGTTTATAAGGGCTGTAAAAGTTACAAAGTAAGAGTAAAAAAGAAAACAGCCAATAAAACAATGTTACTAAAGAACAAAATTAAAAAAAAAAGATAAAAGAATTCCTTAAGGATTTTTGATATTTGACGAAAACAGCAGAGTAGAGTTCTGGATTTCAAATATCTATAGAGAAATGACTAGACACATAACAGAGAATGACTAGCAGCAGTCACCTGCTCATCGACCATTATAATGCAAATACCACGCTCGTCTTTGCCACGACGCCCAGCTCTTCCACTCATCTACCAAAAAATTGGCTATAATCATCAACAGTTCTAATATATAAATATGCTTCTAGGAAAACAATAATATACCAATTAAAATGCATTTCAAGGAAAGCACAGTGATCAAAAGTTCCAATATATAAATATGCTTCTAGCAAAACATTAATGTGCGACCAATTAAAATGCATTTCAAGGAAAGCACAGTGATCCTTTTTTTTTCTCCCTTTTGTTCCTTCTTTTTATAAAATAAAATAAAATAAAAAAAACAGAGAGAGAGAGAGAGACCAGATTCCAAAAGATCATGGCAAGCAAAAAGGCATACATTGTTAGCCAAAGATGAATATGCACCCAATAGATATATGTCTTGAGGAAATGCTTAGTGATATATATCTTTTTCTTTTTTTTTTTTGGAAGCATGGACATCTCCCGAGCCCACTTAGCAGGCAAAAAAGCACAATAATCTTCACTCACCTGGATATACTCACCTGACCCAATGAAACGATGACTATCCCCATCCCACTTCTTAACTGCTGTGAAAACAACAGTTTTCGCTGGCATATTCAAACCCATAGCAAACTGCACAAAGAAAATTATCATAAAGCCAATATCTTAAGATGTAACATATAAACTGAAAAGCCACATCTAAAATAAACACGCGTAGAAGAGAAGCAGGGAAAGTAAACTACTGCCAATATATGGTATTACCGTTTCTGTGGCAAAAAGTGCCTTCACAAATCCTTCTTGGAAAAGAATCTCTACCAACTCCTTGATAACAGGAAGAAGGCCAGAATGATGAACAGCAATGCCTCGCTGAAGTAGCGGCAGCATCAACTCAATAGCAGGTAATTCTCTGTCTTCCTCATTCAAGCAGAGAATGGCATTACGAAAAACATGTTCTACTGTATCCTTTTCCTCTTGGGTGTTGAAATCAAGCTTGGCCATGGACATGGCATGTTGTTCACACTCTCTTCTACTGAAGCTGAAAATAATAACTGGCTGGAACTTTCTTTCCATGATCATCTAATGTTTGAAAAAGACCAAAATTAAAGAACATTTTATAAAGTAGAATCCATTTTACTATCAGTGAGCAGTAAAGAGATATACCTTCACTATTTTGAATATGTCAGAACCCCCAGAAGCCGCCCTTTCTCTTGCCATTCTCCCACCTGCCCTGCCATTTGCACTCCTGTTGTTGGATTCACCAATCTTCTGTTTTGAGAATGTGTCTTGCAACTTCACAAAATTATCCTCCCTAAACTGTTCGTTCTCATCGACAACAAGGTATAACCCATTCCCACCAACAGGAAACACATAATGCTGCAAAGGGGTTGGCCGGAAATCCGTGTACACAACATGGCACGGCTGCTTGTGCAGGTTGCAGATCCACTCTGCGAACTCGGTGGCATTCGACATTGTTGCTGATAGGAAAACCATCTTGATTGCCGGTGGCAAGAATATGATGCTCTCCTCCCAAACAACTCCTCTTTCTCGATCCTTCATCATACAAAGAATAAAAATACCGTCATTTTTATACTAATATCGCAAATTCAAACGTAGATTCTACAAATTATATATGCAAAGAACGTGTTTTTTGTACTTGAAAAGGGGGAAAAAAAAAATTGCAAATGCATTAACGGGCCTTTAATCTGTTTCCTTGATGATGTTCGCTTATCAAACGTTTAAAGTCAACTCTCACATTCAGCAGTGGCCATTTATCAATAAGTGAAAAATAAAGAAATAAAATTCACACAAAAAGAAAATAATAACAAATCTATCAATTAATATCAAATACCAAATGAACGATATTAATAAATTAGAATAGAAAACTGAATTTATTTCTGAAAATTCTACGGATATTACTGAAGTTATCGCGATATATAATTTAAATAAAAATCAGAAAATTAAGGAACATAATTATTTTATGGAACTACGAATAGAAATATTAAAAAAAAAATGTCTCGCCTTCATGTAGTGAATTTCATCGAAGATGACCCAAGCGACTTCCTTGAGAACCTCGGAGCCTCTGTAGAGCATTCCGCGGAGAATCTCGGTGGTCATGACAAGGCAAGAGGCGTTAGGGCTGAGCGTGACGTCGCCGGTCATCAAGCCGACGTCTTGAAACTCCTCGCTGAGCTCTCTGTACTTCTGGTTGCTCAACGCCTTCAATGGGGAAGTGTAAATGACTCTCTGGCGATCGCGGAAGGCCATGGCAATGGAGTACTCGGCGACAGCAGTTTTGCCGGCGGAGGTGTGGGCGGAGACGAGAACGGACTCGTTGCGCTCCAGGCAGGCGACGGAGACCTTCTGAAAGGGGTCGAGGGAGAAGCTGTAGGATTTGGCCATTTCCCCATTGAAGACAGGGTTGGCTAGGGTTCCGTGGACAGCCTCGTCCTTGGAGGAGACATAGCCGGTGGGGACGGCGACCTCGTGGACGCACGTGCGAGTCGAATTGTGGCTGCGCATTGCAGAGTCTTGAGAAGGAGGAGGAGCTTCGGACTCTTCGGGCTCTTTCCGCTTACCGAGGGACGGCGATTCGGAATCCACCATGGCTGAAAAAGTTTGAAGCTAGCTTCCTCGATTCTGGAATTCAGCTTTAGAGAGAAGATTGAACAAACTGTTGTCCTTTTAGGAACAAGAAAGCACCAAGCAAATGTAAACGAAATAAGAGGAATGCTAAAACGCCATTGGAAGATTGAAGCTTGAAGATTTCTAATTTTCTTTCTATGGTAGTAAGATAAAAGGAAAATGGTTAGGGTTTTGTTTTAGTTGAACGTTTTACCTCCAAATTCATTTCCAATGGCGGAAAAACGAAGACGACGACGCTTCCTTCTATCTCTTCTTTAACCCGCTAATGGGCCGGATCTTACTTTGCACTGCACAGGCCATCATGATCCAGTATAGAATAATTTTACTCTGTTATATTAGAAGCCAATATTTGATTCACAGCAAGCATAGGGCATTTGGTCTAGTGGTATGATTCTCGCTTAGGGTGCGAGAGGTCCCGAGTTCAATTCTCGGAATGCCCCTTAGTTGTCCCACTTATTTTTTGACTTTTCAACCTAAATAAAAGTTTTTCAACTTTCCTAGCTTTCAATTATTGTGAAGAAGCTCTTTTTTTTTTTTTTTAACTAATAGAAGTCAGAAGTTAATAAAAACGTAATTTTTGTAAGAACGGATGGACGCCCTTTTGACCAGGTAATAATAGTCATGCATTCCTAGACTTTTTACTTTGCAATTGCCAAAGATTTTGCAAGCATTTTTACTTTTTGTTGGTAACTATTTTATATACTAGTCGTTAAAGCTTTTCTTGACCTAACTCCAAATCTATCTAAGAAATACAAGTCCAAAGCAAATGAGAGAGGGAAAAAAAACCCGAAAAAGAAAAACAAATAAAAAAAAGTCAATATTGCAAAGAGGGCAATAATTTTGATTGTCAGTCTTATATACACGTGGAAATTCTAAGGCACAATGATTCAAAATCTGAACATACATTGCCTCATGTAAGTTTTTTGACTTGAGCCAATTTCATTCAAGAAATCTACAAATTTACACACTCAGAACAACTTGCCCTTGAAATTATATATGCTTCAACTTTCTTTCTACAATGTACTTAAGTGGTAGTATTTCAAATCTGGCAAAAGACCAAAAAAGTAAAAACAAGAAACAACTAGAATTAGTATTCCCAGCATCTAAAAATTCATGACCAATAACTACATGGTCAACCCGCCCTCCACTCTAATCCCCCGTCAATGAATTATGAATCACCTCTGCCTATCTTCTCAGAGCTGGAGTATTTTTCCTAAGCAGTTGGTTTGCTCACTTCGTAATTTGTTTCCCCCTGCAAGGTAGTGACTGGGAAACCCGGCTGTGGCATCATTCCATGTTAAAACGTATCAGCACATTCGCCGGAATGATTTACGCCTCCGAAGTGGAAGAATGACACTTTTGCTAATATCTACATTATGCATTCCCACCATCTGAACTGCTGCAGGCTTGATTTGGAAGACCGTTGCCACCGAAGTCTCCATCCAGACTCATCTGCTGGACTTCTTGTGGGGAGAGGATCTTGATGCAGCGGACACAGTTCACAAACTCCCTAAAAGTAAACATGAACACAAACATTGTAAGTGACCGTTGGAAACTAAAGAATGTCATGCACACTGAGAACGTTGCAACTTTAGCAAATATTTGCAATCCACTGAACTGCATGAAACACAACGAGAGAGAGACTTACTGCCAAGGGTCATCTCCGACCAGCAGAACATCATTTTCGTGATCCACATATACAAGTTTCCACCCTACTCTCTGTCGGTCTTCTAGCTGTCCTTCTATTCCAAATCTACGAGCCAGATCTTGTTTAAGCTCATCATAACCGGAGTAGCGAGTGATATCAATGGATCGCCCAACAGCTCCACGTTTGTAAACCTTTTTCCAAAAAATGAACCAAGTTAGGACAAAGTTTAGGAAGGACAAATAAAGATAACCTCTTTAGTTGAAATATCAAAAACATCAAACCTTGGTATACGTCCGCATGCGCTGAAACTGTGGTGCTGGTGCCCACGGGCCTCTATTCAAGAAGCTGCTGTCATTGATTGTCGAGTCAATTGAATTAAATGTCATGTCCGGAACTCCAAATGACTGCGAAACCATTGAAGAAGAAAGTTCCTGCTGAGCATCCTTGGAATTTTCATAGCTTCCAAGCATGCCTCCGGAAGAAAGATTGTTCGCAAAGTCTTTTCCTAACCCCACCATTCCCTTGGTCATCATGGGATCAGGATTCAAAGGTGCCCCGCCTAACGGTCCATTGATGTTATTCCCGTAAGAGACATTGTTTCTCTGATCCACCTGAACTTCCTCACCTTGACTAGCTTCTCTAAACAGCATCTGTTGCGGATTGAAAGGCAAGCCGTTGTTGTTCTGCTGCTGTAAATTCATATCGTTCTGAGAAAGGCACACTGAAGTTGTTGAAGAAGATGTGTCCAAGTAATCTGTTTGGGCAGCAGCACCACCATTCAGATATGTATGTTGAGTAAAGATACCTTGACTTTGACTCCTAGGGATGTTCAATGAAGGCTTAACTTCAGACTTCTGTGAAAAATCTTTAACCAAGCTAACACTAGATGACATTGTTTCCAGGGCACTGGAACTCAAAATAGTGGTAGCAGACTGGGCCATGTCTTGTGGCATTACTGTACTTCGATGAACCCTGCTGTTCAAAACTGGTTGCACTACATTTGAACAATTGTTTGTAGATGGTGACGTCGAACAAGAAGGAACATCATCAGTTATACCAGACTGTCCTGCTCCCACAGCCCCCGTCACTGCACTGCTACCACCAGTAGCAACTTGATTAGTTATCGGGTTCGGGGGAAGTCCAATATGCCCAGGCATTTCGGACAGCATTCCAGGTTGCTGCTGTTGAAGCTTTGACTGATGAGTGGTATGAGGGAATAGAGTATTAGTTTGGCTGATGTTGCTTTTTGTCATTTGTTGTGCAATTGTGTTTGACTGAGGGAGCGAGTTCGTGACCATTTGCGGCATCTCCAGGATTTGACTTGTTGTCGAAGACCTAGAGAAGCTCTGGGATGCATCTAACAGTTGTCTCTGCTGGTCCTGGATTTGCGTGAGTTGTGTGGGTTGTTGCAGTGAAGACTGCTGAGCTAAAAATGACTGCTGTTGCTGCTGAAGCTTCTGTAACAACTGAAGCTGAAGCTGATTATCAGACATATGTTGCAACTGTTGGTTTATTTGATCGGGGATCTGGGATTGAATTACGTTTTGCTGTTGGCTCTGGCTCGTAATTTGTTGCTGATGCTGCTGGTTCTGAGAGAGGCTTCTCTGAAGCTGATTGCTTTGCATGGACGCTTGCTGCTGAAGTATATTACTTGTTTGAACAAGAGTCTGAGGTTGCAAAATTTGCGCCTGAACTTGACTCAACGGTAGAGTTTGATTAACCATATTTTGTCTCGGTTGCTGAGCAATATCATTCAGCTGTTGTTGTGGCTGTATGATAGATCCTAGAGGGCTCAACGAGGACGACATTTTTGGGAGTTGATCAAGCGGTAGTGCTTGCTGAGGTAGCCTCGGGGAACCGAATTGTAAGTTGTTAGCCTGAGGTATTTGAGGTGTCGGCAAGCCCAACTGCCGAGAAAGATCAGCTCCAGGAAGATTTTGAAGAACTGAACCCGAAAAGGAATGCATGTAGTTTGGCTGAATGGAGTTGGCTAGCCCAGGGTTCTGCTGCATGTTCATCCACTGAACCAAGCTTAGGCCAGGAAATGTCTGAGTGTCTTTCATGCAAATATCATCACCAAGCCAAGGCATTGTTCTTTTAAACATGTTATCCAAGTCGGAGGATTCGTCATCTGCAATAGATACCAAGAGTAGCCATAAGTATCCTATCCATGGAAGAGCAATAATTCTTCAGAGTGTAAATATCCTACCTGGCATTCCCGGTTGCCTTGGACGCTTTGATCTGAAGAATGGAGGTGGACATATGAAAAATGGAGCAGTAACAGGTTCAATCTCCCAAATTGAGACCCGATTACGCCTTTCCCCGGCAGTTGACTCATCCCAACCAACCTGCCAAAGGATATGAGCAGAGAATTACTTTAATAACCGAAAATACTGATCAGGAAACTATGGCCCAATTCAAACAAAGGGAGGAAAGAAAGACGGAGATTCCTTGAGCTTACCTGCAAGTTGCGCCATTGTGAATTCTTCCATCTAACAGGATCAAGATCACTAATACCAGTAATTGTACCCATATACCTGCAGAAGGAATACACTCATTTTCAGTTCCAGAACTAGTCATGTTTCAAACTCTCCATCTATATTCCGAAAAAACCACGAATCCAGGAATACAAAATTCCTGTCAGTCTCGTCTCCCTATTTCATGCAATTATCTGAGAGACTCAAGTACGACTACCTTCTTGTTCCGGACTCTTCAGTCTCAAACATCATACGAAAACGCATGCCAAGTGATATTTGATTGCCATACACTGCCTTGTAGTACTTCGCCAAAGGAATAACAAATTCTGATGGACTAGCCCTGCACATGAAAAAACACATTTCACTTTTCAATATAATTCTAAATCCAACTTTATGAGCTCTAGAACTGGTTGAAAAAATGTATGGAAAATTGCATTTCTAGAGAAACGAAAAGACCCCAATTGCCCACCTAGGATTGTAGAAAACTGTGAAGGGGCTATTGTTGGCAGCAGCATGAGCTGCAGCTGCTAGTATTCCAATATGCATACTATCACTTGACAATACTGATGAAGACAGGTTGGTGGGTTGCCTGTTTGCTCTTCTAATACCCAAAAGAAGATGTTGCTTTTCATCCCTGACGACAGAGTGAATTAAGAAGATTATTAGGCCCAATTTGAAAAAGCACAAATCAACAAAATAAGAAACTGGAAAAGCATAAACATATAAAGGAAGGAAGGGTCAAAGGAAACAGGCTTTACAGTCCAAAGAAACCAAGAGGGTGTTCTTTTCATAATTCGAATCACAACTCAAATTTTTTACTATAGTGTTTTCTCTCACAAAAATTCAAATTTAACGTTTTTGCTATAGTGTTTACGCTCACATAAATTCACTTTTCAACTCAAGTTCTCAACTTGAACTCGCGAAAAGAATGTGTCCTAAGATTGATTAAGTACGAAGTCCAAGAAAGAAAACAGAGTTCATGATTATTACCTGATGAACAAAACAGAGTCACCGGCAAAAAGCCGTTTTCCGCTGACAAACAGACTCCATCCTGTGGTAAGCAAGTGGCGTTTTGGTTGTCCTAGACAATGAAAACAAGAGCTCTAAGAAATGGGACAACACAAATCATACCATGGCACTAGAAATGGGTAGAAAAGAGACCATACCACGGTATATATGGCGGAAAGTCCATACGTTATCATGCAAATCCCTGGCAACAAGTTCTTGAGCAGGTGGTTGCATGGAGAAATCCTTGTACAAAAAATGGAAAACGTCAAAATTTTTGCATTAATTTTCTGAGTCTCTGAATGGCCCAGCAGGCAAGAAACTGCTTACAAGAGATGGGAAAATCTTCTCCGCAGCACGGCGGGGCACTGAGAAACCTCCATGAGTACTTGTATCACTTGCTGTCAAAGTTTTACAGAAAAATTCTGGCTGAGGCTTATTTGACTTGAGAGCAAGATCAGATCTCAGTAATGCGTCCTTATCGACCTATAAACCAAAAATTCCAGTTTCAGACTTTTCATTCCTCTACAACTACATTCTTAACATGAGCCATAAGGGAATGCACAATTGCTTAAAGCAAAGTCCTTACACTAGGAACAGGTTGGAGTGTCATCTGAGCATATACTTCATCTGTTTCTGGGTCGGCCTATGGAAATCAAAAACAAGAAAACATAAATAGAGGTATTTCAGAAATTATTTAAAATCAAAAGCTAAGTGTTCAAGAATATACAAAAAAGGCAAAGCCGTACATGCAGAGTGACATTGTGAAGGAGACACAGCAACTTCGAGGGAAGATTCGGGTAGTTCGGAATTTGAGCATCCACATCCTTCTTCAAAGATGCTGCTACCTGAGATTGGAAAGTTTCCCAGTTCGAGTTATGCAAAGAGATTGAACAAGAAAGAAAGGTCAAGGCAAGATCATTTATAGTAACTATTTTATGGCTAAACATGTAGCTAAGCATACCATGATTAAGATACAAAACAATCAATTTTATTCATCAGATCCATTAAATTCCCCTTAACAGTTGCACCCAACCGTAAAAAACCAACATTTCCGTTAAATTAGACAGAAAATCAATTATCTAAATTTACCCCGAAGGTTTCCTTTCTCACTAATTGAGGGCAAATAAATTTCTTTTAAAAAAACAAAATAGATAAAGAGAAAGTGCTCCAAAACTAAAGCAGACATATATACAATTAAAATAGCAAATTTAACACCGAAAAAAAAAAAAGAAAAAGAAAAAGAAAACCTGTTCGCTGTGGCCTTGAGGGAAGTAGACGACGTGGGTCCCAGCCGGCGGCAAGTTTACCAACGGCCCGGCGCACGCCTGCCATAGTTCCGGGTTTATGCTCTTCTTTTCCGTCCCTGCGAGTACACGCGTCATTCACCCATTCGTCATCAATTATTTTTTAAAAAAGAAAAATTATTTCATTTTCCGCTTGTTTCCTGAGAAAACGGCAGGGCCGGAAGAAAACAGAACAGAAAAAGGATAAAAGTCGGAAGAAATCTTATAATCCGACTGAGAAATACAAGTAAAACATCAGAGTCCGTACAAGGAAAAAAAACCGCACGAACAAGAAGAAGACAATAAGGACAAAATCCAAAAAAAAAACGTTTTTACACTATCCACCGGCTCTTCCAAAGCTTTCTTATCAGATTTTCTAGAGAGAGAAAAAAAAAAGGAGATTAGAGCTCACCATCGCATGGATTGGGAGGAGCGGCGACTGCAGCGGAGGCAGCTCCTCCTCCGACGCCGTTGGCCGGCGCCTTCATCGCTCTCTCCGGCGACTCCGACCGAATTTATATATTTTTATTTTTAAGAAAAAAGATAAAATGGGAGGAAAAATCTCAGAGGTTCATCTCGGCGACGGCAATGGAAGTTCTGTGAGCTGATGAAATGAAAAAAGAAGTGAAATTTCCTCGATTATCGGTGAGGTCAGATCAGCTCCGATGAGAAGTCGGCAAGAAATGGAGGGTAGTGTGGCCGGCAAGGTGGCCGGAAAGGGGAACAAAGAGGCAGAAGAAGAGCGATGATAGACCAAAATGTCTCAAACTTTGCCCCCTATCTTCCCCTACACTCCCCAGACACACACAATTACAATACCAACTCTCTCTCCTCTCTCTCTCCCTCTCTCCTCCTTCTCAATGCCCTTCTCTTTCTCTCTCTCTCTCCTCCTTCTCTCTTTCTCTCTCTGTGTTTTGGTATGAACTTTCTCTCTCTATTTCTCACAGTATTAGAATGTCTCTGACTAATGGAGTAGTTCCTCCTCTTTCCTTTGACATCTTGGGTTAAGTTGAGCGGGGATTTTCATTATTCCTTAACCATGGTTACTTTCTTTCTTAATCCTTCTTTTATACCGAATTTACACTTTTAATCCTTTTCTTTATTGTTACAATCAATCCATATAGATAAAATTGGAGCTTTTTACCTATAATATTGAAATGCATGTTATTTTCAATGGTTACATTATACATTATATATAGAAATTTAATGATGCGCCATTAATATAACTTTATTAATTATCATAATTTTTTTATCAACCATTTAAGTTATTACAACATCTAAATCAATATCTTATCATTAAAATAATAACACCTACCGATAGATAAATATTAAAATAATTATTAAAATCACAATGTCTTTCACATATATACATAAAGAATGCCTTGCGGAAAACAAAATCTCAAACAAAATTATTCAAATTCTTAATCCTTTTATGGTTATGCTTGCTAATTCTTTCATTTTCCCAAATTATTGACAAGAACAAAAAAAATCATTGCTACAACATCTCTTATTACATTGAAAGAGTAAGAAAAAAAATTATACTATATATAAATTGGGAACTTTTATAACATGTCTGAATGTAATATTACTCTATAACCATAATAAAATTTAAAAATATGTAAAAGTCTAACTATCAATATTTTTGAAATATATATTTTCAGGCATGTTGTCACGTGAAGGTTATTATAAGAATAAAATGGTAAATATAAGTGTATGGAATGTGTAACACAATTCGGCTTTTTATTTTAGATATAGTTTTTTCTCTTTTTTTTTTCTCAAATATGTATGGCTTTTCACCATTTTATATCTTTTATAACCTTATGTGTAATACTATAATTTGTTAATAAATAGGTCAAAACTATATAGATATGTAAGACGAGCGAATATTGTCCTTTTGGTGGAAATAACCCAATTGTTATCATTTTCTTTTTATTGCTTGGAATTGTAGGCTATGGTTTAGAAGTAACTAACACACGTGTTGACTTAGAAAAGATGTACTTTAGACGGATAAAAATTGAATATTTAAAGTTGGCATTAAGTATTCTAGTTCACTTTAAGCAATTCTTATGCCAACTTTAGTGATTATTAATTGAAGTCCATGATGATATGGTAATGAGAGAACACTTCCTACCTTTTCAAAAGCTCATAAATAGAAATCAATACCACAAATCTTAAAGCGAATTGCTATTTACTAGGGAGTGCCCAACTTTTATCAAATCAACAAGTTAGTTCAAAATTTTCCAAATACCGTATATAGTAGCCCTAGTGGTGAATCATCAGTAGGGCCTAAATGATGCAAAACATTCGTCCTTATACAAATTAGGATAAAAAATAAAAAAGAACAAAAAAATTAAAAATTCCCATTCATTGCAAGCAGAATATTTGGACTGATTATGTGCAATAGTTTCTTATTTTGTTAGAACTCTGAAGGAATGCTATAAATACAAAAGGTTATAGAAAGGTTTCAATCTATTACACACCTCAACCCTACAACTGATTGCTATACTTGGTTTCAAGTTTAAACCAATTATTGTACACGCAAATTACATTTAATCCTCATTTTTCCATATTGTTGTCTCAAGAAATAATATATTATCATTTTGACTAAAAAAAAAAAAAAGATGGAGAGAGAAAGGTACTGTAAATCGTGAATACATGCCATGTCCACTTTACACAATTTGGTTTTATAAAATTATTTGAATGCCTTGCATATCTATAATCATGAAATTTTGTTCTCTATTGTTGTATGGAATAATGAAGCTTAAAATAAAAGTAGATTTTTTCCATGAAAAAATAAAAATAAAATATAAATGGAGGGCAATTGAGTAAATGCGAAAAAGAAACATAGAGGGCCACTATGAGTCCATTATTGAGGGCGGGCCGTGGGGAGCCTTTTTAGGGGCTGCCCGATCGCACAAACTCACATGGATATACTGTACGGTCGCTCCTCCTCCATTATGCTATTAATCATTATCATACCATTATGCTATTTTTTTTTCTAAGTTTTAGGGGAAAAAAATCAGTAGCATTCAAAAACGAGAAATTTTTAAGGAATATTTATTAATACGTATGATATATTAATGGATTAGATTTTTTTTTCACTGTTAAATTTATGTATTTTTTAATTTTTATGTAATTTTATGCCGATTTAACAGATAAAAACTTAATCTATTGATATATTAACGTATCAAAGAAAATCTCAATTTTTAAATAGGTTAAAAATAAAATCAAAGTAAGATTCTTAAAAAAAAAAGTTCCATATTGTGCAATTTTTATTTATGGTTGTTAAGTTTTGAATAATTTGTATATTCTCTAAAAACACTATCAATATTAAAATCTTTTTCTACTAAAAAAAATTAAAATCTTTTTTTTTTTTTGTTTTTCTTGTCATATAAAAAAAATATTTGTTTATTTATTTCAGACCTTCTATCTTGCCCAAAAACTATTGATGACGTGGAAGATTTTGTCGGCGGCTGCATTTATGACTTTGACAGCTCTGCCTTGTGTCGCGTGTGTGCTTCTTTTTTTTTTTTCGCTCAACTCCTCCTTGCATATTGTCCAAATGTTAATGCGCATCCAACTTTTTGAAACTTTCTAACACTTTGACTCGTTTTGTTAACTTGATTGATTCTGTTCACACCTTTTATTTTGTTATTTTTGGGATTTTGCCCAACCGAATTTGATTCTAATGTAATTCATGCTTATATCTTTCACTAATTTTTCAACTATTATGCAAGTCTGATGAGTGCATCATTGATAAGTGATTGGTTTTATAACGGTCAGCTCTCATCTATTGTACTAAAGTTTTTAGAACTTCTCATGATTATAATACAAATATATAGTGCAATGCAATTAGGCACCAGTAGGAGGTGGCCTCATTCATTTCACCAATTTGAGTTTTCAATTTCAGTTTTATTATAGTTAAAAGTTTTTACAAAAAATCAAATTTAACTTTTTCTGTTACAATTAAAAATTCTCACATAAAGTCACATCTCAATTAAAATTTAAAACTCGAATCGACGAAATAAACAAGACAATTCATTAATAAAGAGTTAGTTCCACCAGGTGAGCCCTACATTCTATTAGAGGTTATGGTGTCCTAAGCATTTTTCATTCTTAAAAAGAAGTTTGTGTTGATTATAGATTGGAAAAAAAAAATACATTTTAGAATGTATGAATTTGAATTTTGTAAGTTTTATAATTTTTTCTTATAAAATTTGATAATGAATCCTTATAAGAAAAATCACATAGAACTAGCTGCTAGAGAATAATTTCTATTATGTGTTTCCTACTAGAGAATAATTCCAGTTTTTATAAATCTCCCAGTCCAGTGTTTTTGTACGTACCTCTTTTTTTTTTTTTTGCTATTATAGTGTTTTTGTAATTCATTCTTAAATTACAGATTTGAATTTTTAATTCGAGTTGAGATGTAATTTTATATAAGAGCTTTTTATTATAGCAGAAAAAATTAAATATGACTTTTTATAAGAGATTTTAACTGTAACAAAATTAAAATTAAAAACTCAAATTGATAAAATTAACGATACACATCAATTACCTTTTTTTCAAGTGGACGACCTTTCAGCTAAAAAAAAAACATTTTTAAATGGACAGCCTTTATGATTTCTTTTTTTTTTCCTTTTTGAATAAATGACAAGCCAATTCCTCTTTCTATAATGAATCTTCCACCTTTTATTTTTTATTTTTTATAAGCATTCAAGAATCAATGCTGTTTATCTATAAATAGTGTTTAAAAAGGGCAAAAAAAAACGAATTATTTCTCTTCACACGTGCAATTGTTTATCGAATGGCTGATAAACTGTCATTTTTTCAATTTTGTATTAATGTTTTTCCAATTGAGTGGAACAATAAATGAGCATAATTCTTCCACAGTTCGTCCACTAAATTGAAAAAAAACACACCTATAAAAAAAATTGAAAAATCCACACTTAAGAATTATGATAAAAAGAAGAAACACTGTGAAATTAGAAAAGTCGGTGGTCTATGACCCATAGCTGCAAAAACAAATATTTGGTCCATTGACTAGTTATCTGGATTCATCCACGTTTCTAACTTTTTTAAGAATAACTTGGCACTTTAATTAATTTAATTAGTTTATTGTCAAAGAATAATTAATTGGAATTAATTGAGCTAATGCTGTAAAATGGGTCCCACAAAAGAAGCCGTGTTTCCAGGAGAGGTGGGTTGTGGGACCGTCTGTTCTGACCACATCAAACAGCTTGCTTTTCCAAAGAGTATTTTGACGTGGCAATATCGACGGTCGACGTTGATAGCTTTGAAAACAGAAAATTTAGGTAGGGTTAGTCTAGACTCTAGAGTGACTTTTCCATTAAAATAATTTAAAAAAACATTTGATTCATGAATTAAAATTATAAGATTATAATTATTTTTAATTTATGTATATTTTTTATGAGAAAAAATATAACAAATTATGAATTATGATTCAAATTAGAGTATGAATCTCTCAATCAAAATAAACTTTAATATTCCCCGCCCCTCCTCCCAAAAAAAAAAAGACTCAAAAAAAAAATAAATAATTAGCATTGACATTTACATTAACAAATAAATGATTATTTGATAACCTAAAAAAAAGAAATTATTATCAATGATATTCAGAAAGTCATATCTCAAGCTACTAGTGGATCTGTTTGCTACATTTCTCGTTAAGAGAATTTTGTAACCCACTGTTTGGTTAATTTTTTTTTGTTCGTAAGCTAGAAACTTCGTTTGATTTGATTGTATCCAAACTTTATTTGCTTTTTTGTTCTGATTGATTTGGGTTGAGTATTAAAAATCATTTTCTCTTAAAAAATGGAAATTATTGGGCTAAGTTGTGAAATAATAAGAAATTTGTGTTAGGGTACAAAAGAAGTTATAAATCTAAGCTAATCAAATTGTATCACATTGACAAACGTTGATTATTTAACGATGCATGATAAATAAGATCATGAATCTTGTCTTGTCGATCCTTAGGATAAATTATTCAAAAACAAAATAAATAGCTAATGAGTTATTTTTCAACATTGTATCGCATAACTATGAAATTATTTCCAACCACAAAATTCTCTTAATAAGTTAGTAATGTGGGTGGTGAGTTGGCGCTCTTTCAATTGTGTCGTTGTGATTATGAGTGGGTGTATAGGAGGGTTTGCTTAGTTGCTAATTGGGATTTAATGTAAATATATGAAGTAACATGGTACAAGGTTGGCTTAATAATGATGTAGAGTGCGAAAGGTACTAGTATTTAGTATGAACGGTGGATCGGGAAGATGAGCGGTCATTATCAATCATGGCCATAGAATCTCAATTATATTTGGATTCAAAGGCAATATTAATACAATCATTTCACGATATCCATATTGTTAACCAACTGTTCATAATTCGTTTATTTTATTTTTCTTTATTGTTTTTTCAGTATGCCAATCAACTCCACTATGAAATTTGGCCCACCTAATTGTAGTAACTTGCTAAAATTCAATTCCCCTTTAGTCAGGCGTTTCTTAATCGACTTTTCATTTATTCGTTTGTTTGACTTTTTTTTTTTTTTTTTAAGAATATATGAATGACAATATTCACCTTGTTTTTGCGAAAACAAAAAGAATATAATTGTTGGGCGAATTCTCCTTAATTTGTGATGGCACGCCACATGTAACTCCACATTCACGAAAGACGTAGCCAATATATACCGCCTTATTCTACCTCAATGGTGATGAAAAATTTTAATATAGTATATAATTTAGATTTTATTCGTTTTTTCATTGTGAATGTATAGAAAAAAAAACATCTCAATTAGAATTAAATCGAAAAAGTTATGACGTTTTAAAAGTAGAAAAAGTATTATTTATTAACTTGAGTTCGAGTTTATGAACTCGGGTTGAAGGAGAAACTTGAACTCGAATTTAGTCTCAAACTCGAGTTCAAAGTACTCAAATTTTACAAAAGAACGTGAATTTAAATAAAATTGTAAGTCGAGTTCAAATATTTTTTTTAGTTTCGTTGTAAAAGAACAACTCTTTTGTCTTCCTGACTCAAACTTTACAAGCCATTTATTCAATGTGGGGTTTATTGATATTTATATGCAAAGAAAATGAAGTGATCAAAGATTACAATAGATAACTCTTATGTTTTCTTGTGGCAATAAATGATTTGAATAGTCTAAGGCCCTGTTCATTTCGCTGATTCGAGTTTTGTTACAGTAAAAAGCTCTCACAAACAATCACATCTAACTTTTTTGTTACAGTAAAAAGCTCTCACATAAAATCACATCTCAACTTGAATTAAAAACTCGAATCAGCGAACTAAACGGGCCCGATATATACAGTTTGGGAGACCACCACTGAATGCCAAAATGGAACACATCCGAGATACAACTCAAATGAATTCCGGCGAAGAAATCTAGAGTTTTTGAGTCTCACGACTTACTCCACTATGTATAGAACCTCTCATCACCCTCACACTCAAATAAAACCACTTCTCAAATACCCCACTGATTTGATGCACGCCAACGAAAGCACAAGGAGGCGAAAGGTGGAGGCAACTATATGCTACCACTACTAATCTTATTCAATGTTTGGGTTCTTATTTAAGCATATATAATCTTTTATAAAAATGAATAAAATTGATTAATTTCAATATTTTTGGAACTAACAAACCCGTTAAATATCAAATTATCATTTATACAATTGAATTAAATTGATGACTATTGTTGTCTTGGCAAATAAAAAAAATTAAAGAAGAAAAAGAAAAAACAATACTGTAATCGGAATATTTACATCTAGTATAATTTCTCATGTTGTGAGGATTGGATAGATAATTAAGCCCACGTTTTGTTCGTTAGTTCTAATTTTGTCTATTTAAACCTTTTTATTCGAGTAGATTTGTTCAAATTGCGTGATTTAACTTGTAATTTAAATTGACGTTTAGATGTGTAGTTAAATTTCAATCTGACTAGGGAATAAAATTTAAATTTGTATTTAGTAAGTATGAAAAATAGAGAGTTTACACTTTTTTATTGTTCAAAAATAGTTTGAACAGTTAAACTTTAAGGAGGAATTAAATTTTAAGTTGAACAGTTTAACTCAGTTTAAACAAAAAATATGCATTTACTAAATACGAATTTAAACTGTACTTACTATTTAAATTGAGTTAAACTGAATTAAATTAATAAAATAAATGGTGGCTAAATTGACAGTAGTCGTTTAATTAAAAAAAATATATAAAAAGGATAATAAGGAGCTATATGTATATATAGCGTGCATGTCAGCAGCTTAAAATCCGGCAGTTTTCATGGATTTTGGACGGTGGACACGATTCCCGATGAACATGCACGCGAAGGAGATATCACAACCACTGAATGAAAGACACGTGTCGATTTAAAAAGCCATGCAAAAAAAGAAAAATAAGAGGGAAAAAAAAAATAGAACGTAAGAATATGCAAAGTGTTGGATTTTGGAATTTGCAAGAGACATTAATAAACGGGAAAAGTAAAAAAGAAGAGGAAAAATTAAAGAGCAGATTTGACGCACGCACGCCAGAATCTTATCATATATCAACCATGTAAGTTGGTAGTGGATGGGTAGCCCTTAATTTCGAAAATAGAGTATAAAATTTACTTTATTATAGTGTAATTATAAATTGTTAAATTATATTCGAATTACATATATAAAAAAACACGCTAGCTTTACAAATGAGATTTCTTTGATTGAGAAGAAAAAAAAAAAAACAATTGTTATGTACAGCCTTCTATAGCTACAGATTTAGATTTTTGTTAAATACTATTAAATTTATGTATTTTTTAATTTGAATGTATTTTAATGTGATTTGATATTTATCCTACAAACATAAAAGAGTTAAAAAGTTCTTTTTTTTTCAGCCCCTTATCTTACCTCCCTTTTTCTCCTTTTTTTATTTTTTATTTTTTATTTTTTGTGTGATTTTTAAAAATATATTCTTTTTCACTTTATTCTTATGAAAATAATTTTTCACATTTGTAACTATTTTATTCTTTTTCAATGATTAAAATAATTTTTTTTATATGTATTCCTATTTAATTATTTCTCGTATAATTCATATCATATTAAAAGTCATCTTTATACATATTATTTTTTAAAAAAATTTAAAAATCTTTAAATAGTTGTGTAAATGAATTTTTTGTTATTAGATAAATAATAAATTTTTTAAGTGTCGCACGTAAAAAAAGTATTAGTGTTAATGAGAAGTGCCAATAAATAACTCTCATCATATTAATTTTACTAGGAGACGTTTGGTTCATGAATTAGAATCATGAGATTATAACTATTTTTTATTTACGTGTATTTTTTATTAAAAAAAATACTGTAACGAATTATGAATCATGATTCGAATCAGAATACAAATCCCCCAACTAAACAACCTCTAAATTAAATTTAATAAAAGTCTGAGGTTTCGGAGTAGATATCACTTTTTTTATTTATTTATTTTATAAAACAAAAAACTTTGAATTGGGTTGAGTTGGCCGGTCACCCTTTTTGATAATTTGAAGAGAGCACGCCTTTCTAATTTCTTTATTCTCTTTGCCCTTTTTAAGAGTTTTGTGGCTATCGGGATTAGCGTCCCAAAAATTCTCCTTAATCCAGTACTTTTTTAATAATGTGGTTGCTTTTTGGCTAATGCCCAAAAAAGGTTCAATCTTCCAACTCTGTCTTTCCTTTCACATTTGATAAGATCGCAAAAAGGACTTCCAAAATTAAGAAGCATAGATTATATATCTTTATCATGCTTGTGCGTAAAGTAGTGCTGTTTGTGTCACTATTCATATATGTAGTACTGCTCATTATAAATGCTTCTTTGATAATTTAACTTGAGTTAGTTAACTATAATAAAAACAATGGTAAAGAATTCCTTTATGTTTTTTTTTTTTTTTTTTTTTTTTTTTGGGGGCGGAGGCCTTTCAATTTACTCTATGACGTTGGTTGTTGTAGTAATTGAGGGATTCAGAAAAATCCCTATCATATAAATGTATATTGTACGTACTTATAATATTATTTTGAATTGTCATAATTTGCCAAATGTAATATGTTTTAACTATATATATATACTAGTAATTATTAAAAAGAAAAATATAAAGCTTTTACCACATAGAAATATGTATAAGGATAGTGATACAAACTGGCTTTTCGAGTCAAAAGAACAAGACCTTCCAATTTATGGACCATATTGTGGTGAGGTAATACAAGAGTAATAACGACTATAGAATTTGGAGAACATGGGCTGTCCAATTAATTAATTAATATTGCCTATATCATATCATATCATCATATTATAACTAAATGAAAAAAGGGTATAGTCATTTCCTTTACTTTTCTCTTTATGGTGTGTTTTGTGTCCAAATCATCCTATTTAATTCACCTTTTGGATAACGGAGAACTAATAAGGTTATAATGACTATATATTCACACACACACATATATATATATATACATACTACCTATGTGGTTATACTTCGGTCAAAATGAATCTGAATTCTTGTTGGTTAATGAATTGTGCGGTATTAAATATGTAAGGGTATAAATATAATATTGAGAATGATAATTGTTACGCTTATTTTTCAAGTAAAATTGGAGGAGCCTGGGAGATACTATCACACCGATAATATTTTTGTTTGCAGAAAGAAAAAAAGATTATAATGATACGTCTTCAACCGCTAATCAATATCGATCAGCTAAGAAAAATAAGGCTTAAAAAACATGCTAAAAATAAACCTCACCTTCTAACTAACTACATCAGGTTAATTATTTCTTTTGCTTAATTCAGTGAATATATCATGATATTTCTCTTTCTTCTAATTCTTAGGTAATGTTATATTTAATGCATAATGCAGTATGAGTTAGCAGTAATATATAATTTATAAAGGGTGTATTAGTTTTCTTTTATTGTTAAAAGGGGAGAATTTTACTCTCGAGTATTTTTGAACCGTTAATTTTTTACCAAATTTCATGAAATTAACATATTTTTTTAGTATTGACACATTCTTATTAAAGTAGTATATAGAATAATTTTTTTAAAAATATTTTTTTTCCCCGGTAGAAGATGAGATCCTAATTAATCAATGAAGTACTCATTTGCCCTATACATGTTCACCCTGATATTATGCAGAAAAAAGCAACAGATGGCCCCACACCAATGCCACATGCATGCAAGATGTGCAGTTTTCCACAATCTGTATATTATTATTTTAGAGATCACGCCACTGATTAAAAAAATTGGACGCTTCTGATATTAACAATTTGTTATAATATTGGGAGAGGAACATGGTATAGCTAAGACTGGGAATAAATAAAAAATGAAGAAATTAAATTAGGTAAATAATATTCATTAAAATAGCATATATGCCAATGAGATGATGATGATGATAATCATCTTATCTCAGTAGGTCAACATTTCCCGCTGGTAACACCAATGTTTTTGTGTGATTCCCCACGCAACTTCTCAACACACAAATAGATCAATAGGCCTGCAGGCTAGCTATAGGGTTTTAAAATTCATCCCCATGTGATTAAACTGTGTGTGTATATATGTGTGTGTATCTGTATATTTATAATTTTTCCCATAAGATATATCATCGAACGATATAGTTAATTAATATTTAATTCGCAACTTGGGAGATTGATACTTATGCATGTACAATGATCTCAATGAGCTGTACATCCCATGTCACTACAAGAAAAAGATGGTTTTGCAAAGATTTTTTGTCGTTGCAATTAACGATTTTTGTGACAACGTGTGTCACAGATTTGTGTCGCAAAACTTTTTTTTGTGACCACAAAGTGTCGTCGCAATTGTATTTACGATGACATGTTGTTTTTACGACGACATACGTCGTTATAAAATTTTCGTGATATAATTATTTTTTGCGACGACATTTCAAATTATCATCGTAAATAATCTTATTTTTTTGCGACGACTAGTCTAAAAAGTCGTTGTAAAAAATTGAAATTAATTTTTTTTATAATTTTTAAAAAATGTCAATTAATTAATTTTTAATAATTTTTTTAAACATTATTATGTTACATACCGAATATAATTTATTAAGATTCATTAAAAGTGAAATATAAATTAATATTAAAAACAGTAAATCTAAATAAATTTATAAAACATATTATGAATACTACATGAAGTGTATATATAATGTTCAAAAAAAATATAAAAGCCTAATAAAGTGAAAAATAAAATAGTACATATAACAGAACTGATCGTCTAAGTTTGCAGCATCGCCAACAGTTGAATCATCATCAGGACTGTCATCATCTAAAGGAGGCAGAAGAGCGTCTAGGTCAACTGGTTCTGGACAATCAATCATAGGTAATTGGATGTTGGGCTGCAATTTAGCCACCAACTCTAACACCTTCACCTAATTCTCATAAATCTTAACTTGTTCCCGGTACGATTTCTTTAAATAACGACTCACACGTGGGTCAGGTTGAGCCGATGATGTTGCGTCCGAGTATGAACCATCAGATGAAGGAGAAGCCCCGGAGTAATGCTTTTGGGAGAGCGTCGGACCTACTCCTATCTTATGTCCTCTACGCATGCCAAGAACTTGCTCCAAAACCCCATGCTCGTCAAAGGCGGGTCTAGTCGAGCTTGAAGCAGACTGTGTTCTCTGCGTTTGTCTCTCCTCCTCCAGGGTGTTCTACATAAGAAGACATTATAATTATTTATACGTGTTATAAAACCACTATTTCAGTATAAAAAATTTAATATGAAAAATAAAAATACTTACAAAAGTCTGTTCCGCTTGGGGATTAACCCAAGAGGCCTCGCGACGATGCATGTTTGCCCAATTGTCTATGGCAGATATCGGCTCTTGGGTCTCCGTACTGGCCTATCAAATAAATTACATTTGTTAAAATTCTTAAATTCTAACTAAATTTTGACAGCATAACGACTTATTTTTCATATGATCTAAAAATCAAAACCTGTAAAAAAATAATTTTAAAAGATTTCGGCACACCATAGCTGCAAGATGTGCCACCCAAATTCTTATTTTTTCTCATCCCATGTTTAATAGGAAGCCATTGCCGATGGCCAACAAAACAAGTCTTACTTGTTATCCTCTTTGAAGGGGTTGCATCGTTGTAAGTTGTGCATGCTAAATAGCCCTGACCACTCCATTCAGATAAACTACTACGAGCAGAAAAATCATTAACTGTCATGAGCAACATAGCCTGCATCTGAAATGATGTATTCGAAACTGTGTCACGTACAAATACTTCTTCATTCCACAAATCTTTTAGCTCATCCACAAGGAGCCTTAAAAAGACATCCATATCCTTTCCGGGTGCATTTGGGTCAGGAATTAACAATGTCAACATCTTATAAGGATCCTTAGTGCATAACCACATAGGTAAATTGTTGGCCATTAAAACCACCGGCCACATACTGTATGAGAGGCTCATGTTCTCGAAAGGATTGAAACCATCAGCAGCCAACCCCAAGTGAACATTTCTCGGCTCACGTGAAAACTCATGATACTTTTCATCTACCTTCTTCCATTCATTACCATCGACTGGATGACGCATTAAATCCTCATCATTTGAATGCCCATGCTGGTTCCACGTCATATCTTTAGCTGTGTGACGAGAACCGTACAGACGCTTCAACCGATCTGTTAACGGGAAATAACGTAGTACTTTTCACGGCACTTGTTTAGTACCCTTTGTCTTTTTTTTTATTCCAACGGGATGTTTTACATACGGGACACGTTTGTAGATCATCGTTCTCCTTCCAAAACAAAGCACAATCGTACTTGCAAACATGAATTGTTTCGTAACCCAGCCCAAGTTTACTCATGAGCTTTTTCGACTCATAATGAGAAGAAGGTAACTTCACATCCGGGAATAATGCATCTTTCAATAGATTTAACAGAGCATTCATACACTCATTAGGTAACTTGTATAACACTTTTAAATGCATCAATTTCACTAAGAAATTTTAAGATGAATACTTAGTGCAGCCCGGATACAATCCCACCTGGAGCTCAAAAAGTAGATCCTTAAATTCAGCGTACTGTGCATCTTCTAGATCCACATGCGTCTCATCCAACATTTCATGGTCATCATTAATCCCAGCAACGTCTTCTAAGACTGCAAACATCTCGTATACTGGTTAATTAACTATTGGGTCGATACCTGAAACCGCTTCTACTTCACCATGGTGAATCCATGTACTATACAATGGATCAAAACCAAATCGATGTATATGCGCTCTCACAGTTTCTACTAGATGCATTTCATGGTTTCTACATTTTACACAAGGACAGTGATATGGCCAATTGAAGTTGCATAATTTTTGGCGACCTCAATAAAAGCAGATAACCTATTCCAATATTGATCCGACAATCGGTTCCTCAAATAAATCTAACTTTTATCAATCGGTATTTCAACTATACACAACAACAGACATAACAATTTATTAACGTGTTTAATTAATTTTAATTTTACTCTTTATTAACACAATTAAATTTTATTAATTAAAGTTTGTTAATGAACTTATTAAAATTCTCATTTTCTAACTAAATTTCGGCAACATAACGGCTTATTTTTCTTATCATCCAAAAATCTAAACCTGCAGAAAAATAACTTTAAAAGATTTCGGCACACCATAGCTGCAAGATATGCCACCCAGAACAAGAATCGTAAACATATACTAAATTTTGACAATATAAGAAAATCATAATTCAAATATTGTCATCATAATCCCGAATTCATACAACCAAAAACTACAACAATTTTAAACTAAATAAATATAAAAAACTTACAAAGTTTAAACCCACTAAACAGGGGCTAAAAATAACGGGATTACGTCGGAGGAACCGTGCAAACAGCGATGAAGGCGAAAAATCAAATGCCTACATCAAATTGAAACATCAAACATAATTTTTAAACACCAAAATTAACATTTAATTAATATCTAGAGTAACATATAGACACAATTCTTGATTAATCAATGCAAGTTTAAATTTTCACATTCTCATAATCATAAAAAACGACTAAACTCGAACAAAATTCCCAAAAAAAATTCTCTAATATTCACCTCTTTGCAATCCTGGCGGGGGTGGGGCGGCGGGAGCGGGGCGGCAGGAGAGGGAAAGAAGATAGAAGGGATCAGAAGAGAGAGAGAGAGGGAAGGGAAGAGAGAGAGAGAGAACGGAAGAGAGACAAGGGGAGAGAAAGAAGGGAAGAGAGAGAAGGGGAGGGCCGACGGCGGGGGGCGGCAGCGGCGACAGGAAAGGGGAAGAAGAGAGAAGGGATTGGAAGAGAGAGAGAGAAGGGAAGAAAGATAGAAAGAAGGGAAGAGAGACAAGGGGAGAGAGAGAAGGGAAGAGAGATAAGGGGAGGGTCGGCGGCGACGGGAAAAGGAGGCAGAGAGAGAGATTTTGCAGGAGAGAGAGAGCGTCGGAGGAAAATGAAGAAGAAAAAGACAGGGTATATTAGGTCAGATTTATTTGCGACGACATTATCGTCGCAAATAAATTTAAAATGTCGTCGTAAATAATAAACAGCTGTCAATTATTTGCGACGACATTATGTCGTCGCAAATAATCATTTTTCTCTCGTCTACTCTTTCGTGAAATCTTAAAAAGATTATTTACAACGACAAAGAGACAATGTCGTCGCAGATAACCAAAAACTATTTGCGACGACATTTGTCGTCGCAAATAGTAAGATATTTACGACGACTTATCGTCGTAAAAAATGGATTACCTTGGTGCCAAAAATCTGCGCTATTGCAATTTGTGCTCCAAAATTATTTGCGACAACATGGTTATTTTATTTAACGGGGAGTAATTGCGACCACATGTCGTCGTAAATATGGTATTATTTGCGACGACAAATGTCGTCGCAAAAAAAGTCGTCGCAAATGGCCTTTATTGTTGTAGTGTATGCATTCAATATACATATATGTAATATAAGAATAATGTGAGAAACACTAATTCAAATCTCAATTATTACAATGTGACTATTGTAATTGTGGCGGGGGCAATGTTTAAAATATTACATTAACTCATTCATATATATATTCTGATAAAAATGTATTAATAATATATACATATATAATAACATAATTCGTCCATATACAACCATCGATCGATGATGATTTCCATATTAAAAATCCAGGCTGACTCCTGTCGAAGCCTTGATGATCATGACTATAGCCTTAAAGTCTCTCAATATATATGTTAGGTTGGAAATAAGTCGGGATATTGCTTCATATAATCATTCATACTAATCATGCATATATGTATTAAAGCACAAAATGTAAATTAAGAATTTTCATTGGAAAGTTCACTCCAATATTATTATGTATGTATAAAATAGGCCGTGTGTGCAATATTTAGTACACCAAAAAAATTTAATTTGAAAATAATTACTTCCGGAGAATTATATAAACAATTGAAATATTCAAGCGAATTAGTACGTTGTTCATACATTTTTGGCCCAAAAAAACCGAACTTTTTATGTTAATTTGATGATAAAATTAACAAATTACAAGTAGATATTATTAAGCATTTTACGCGCATGTGATAATGCCTGACAAGTCGTTCTCTCCGATAAAAAAAAAAATGCCGTTTTGAAGGAGACACTATTGCACAAATGTTTCCTTTAAAGTACGATGAAGTCTCTCTACAAATATATGATCCCTCTAAAAAGGGACGTATATATATAAAGAGAGACGTGCAATATTAGAGATCACTCATGACTACTAGTACTACGTACGAGGATTTTGACCATTTCTCTTTTGGGGGAGAAAAAAAAAAAAAAAAAAAAAAAAAAAAAAGAAAGGGAAAATATTTTCAACGACCGACTCTAATGCATGTGGGTAAAAAACAAGGCAACATGTTGGTCTTTGTTTGTTGTGGGCAGTGGGACCCGCATACTGTGTCGATATGTCCTAAAGTTGGGGTCTCATGGTCCCTCGCCATGTCTCCTCATGAAATTGCCAATGAGCCTATGAGGCGTCGCCAAGTATATATGTATCGTGTTTTAAGGGCATAGTTAATATATATTTATTACGTACTGTTTTCTTCTTGGATTTTTGTTAGATACGTGGGGAAAAGTTTATTTATAAGTGTATGAGTAAGATTTTTATTTTTTATTCTTAATTTATAATTTTTTTAGTTAAATAATTATACTAATAAAAAATATTTATAAAAAATAATGAATAAAAGTCTAGATTAATACATTTTTAAAAATAAATTCTCATTTTTTTTTAGATATATATAGATATAGGGAGTATATGCATGCATATTGGTCGTTTCACTTGTAATCAGCCGCATATATATTACCCCCAGGAAAAAAAAGCCATATTTATTACCCGTGCATTATATTTGTATATGGCCACCATTATCAAGATTTTCCTTCTGGAGTTTATATATACGTGTGTGTGTATAACATAACACACGTCACGCGCTCTCTCAAAAAATTGATCGACACGTTGGCCATTTGGAGTTGGTTGTGTTTTTATTTTTCACGTTTTTCTAAAAAATAAATAAAAACAAGAGATAAACGGTATTTGGCACAATTAAAAATAAAAACAGAAATAAAAATGATTTTTTAATTTAGTGTAAAATAAAAGAGAAATAAAAAAAAAATTTTTAATCGTTTTTCATTTTTTGTTTCTATTTTCTCCTCTCTCGAGAACAGAGAGAGATAAAGACATTAATAATTTTTTTTATACTGAAAATAATATCTTAATAAAACTACCAAATGTATTTTCAAAAATGATTTCTATATGAGATTGAAAACATTTTCATTTTCATTTCTATACAAAAAATAAAATTATTTTAAAATGAATTATAAACGCACCGTTGTTTATCATTTCTTGTGCTTAAACGGTTAATTAATTGGTGTTGGTTATATAACTAGTTTCTTTCCTTGTTTAATTTGTTACAGGAGTTCCTCCAAATACACATGTAGAAAAGCAAGAAAACACTAAGGTCTCGTTCACTTTGTAGATTTGAGTTTTTAATTTAAATTGAGATGTGACATTTTTTGAGAGTTTTTTACTGTAGCAGAAAATTTTAATGTGACATTTTTTGAAAATTTTTTATTGTAGAAACCTAAAACTAAAAACTCGAATCGGTAAAATGAAACCTAAATAAGCAAATTAACGCATTACTCTAAACTCTCTCTCAAATGCACCATTTATTCATCGTGAGTCCAAGGACAGCAAGGCTATATATAGCTAGCTAGCTAATTACGTGGGGGGGAGAGAGAGAGAGAGAGAGAGAGGTGTAATTTTTCCGGTTGGGGTTATAGATGGTGGTGTTCTTTTTGTAAAAGGGTGTGAGATATTGCGTGGCTTTTGCCCTAGAAAGAGACAAGTCGTTTGTTCCCCGCAAACAATTTCGTCCTTTCTGCTCATGAAATTTGCCTCATGTGTTTATAAGTTACATTGTTCGATTACCATGATACTATATATAAATATGCATGCTTTTATATATAAGAAAAAATAATAATACCGTATTATATATATATATATATTCTGACAAACACGGAATATCTTTCCTCTCCACATTTAACTTGTTTCTAATTGGTTGGCCTAACTTCTAAATAACTTAGAAACTATTTGTGTGTGAGTTTGGGGTTAATTCGCCAGACTTTTCTGTATATCAGTATTTATATATATATATATATATATATATATATATATAGAAGGACACTCATATA
>NW_010365790.1:202756-205161 GCF_000414095.1 Morus notabilis
GGGGGGGGCGCCGCATGAAAGAGATTCTTCATATGTTATCCCTCTTTAATCGTTGATTCTTCGCGATCGCACATCAGGGTGTAGGGTTCAAAAAAGGGAGCAAAATTTAAGTAATTTTTCTACTATATAGTGACTATAGATCGCAACAATATTATTCCATTGGAGTTTGTGATTTTCAGCCTTGTTTAGCCTTAGAAAGTGAATATATATATATATATATATATATATTTATGCACAATATTAACGTGTGTATATATATATATGTATATGTTTAGCCTTGTCGAACGTTATTATTATTTTTTTCTTGGGTGTTATATCCAGAGGTTGGGACCTGTCTGTGCATGTGCCCTAAAACCGAGAGAGAAATGTTCACAAACATATTAGTCAAACCTAAGTTTAATCACTTATATTTGATATAAATATTCTCATGTCCATATGTACAACTATATATATATATATATATGTAGGAAAATCAATATGTCATGTCGTAATCTGGCATTTAATTGCCGAATAGATATTATCCTGATTATTATTATCCAATGCATTGTATGATTTATTGAAAGAATTATAACATGGTCCATTGATCATACATTCAATAATTAAACCTTTATGGTACCTACCAATATATATGTCACGCTACAGCTAGCAATAGCAAGGACATATAATTGTATGCAGGGTAAAAAAAAATTAGTAAGATGGGCGGAGTGTGACTGAACTAATGAGTAACGAGATGGAGTAATTAATTAAGAGATGTAAAATTTTAGGAGAGAAAAATACAAATTTTACAAAATTTTATACACAAAATTAAATGAAAAAAAAAAAACCTCAGGTGAAATGTTCAAACATGGCTTAATACATACTTAAACCTTTACATTTTATATGTATATGAACGCCTTGTTACACCTTAACGACTTAACCTTTCTCCTAACTTTTTTAACATGTTATATGACTGTAATATATATATAGTATATATGATCTTAAACGCTATGTTATTAAATTTTTATATTTAATAGTAACCACCTAACGTAATTATTGAAAATTAGTGTGTGTATATATATATATATATTTATATTAGTGATTTTATTAGTGTTTCTTTTTGGTTGGGTGGAATATCTTTAGTGGGCTATTGATTATAGTGGGGAACAGTCCCAATGATATGATTGAAAGGAGGGAAGGGCAATGCAACATATGTGAATAAATGGAATGGACGTGGCAACATTGGCATCCGAGAGGAAGATATATAGTTTTATACATTCAATCCAAACAACATTAAATGCAAAACACATGCCAAAGTCAAGCTCACTTTTTTTGTGTTGGATCCCACAAGCCAACTCATTTAGCTAATCCAATGAATAAAAGATGGAAAAAAAAAAAAAACATAGATAGGAAATTGGAACTTATAGAATGAGTGGAAAGGCCAAAGTTAAAAAGAGATAACTTTCCTGTCTTTCCTTCAAAAAGTTGTTTCAAATAAATTCCTTAGCCAAGAACAGATAAAGGGAAGGATTGTTCAAAGTTAAAATTTCAAACTAATGAGATAACTTTTAAACCATCCAAACCAACAGGGAATATACCTATGGCCTATTAACACTACAAATAATAATAACAACAATAACAATAATAGTGTAGTTTATTAATTTCCCCCGATGAAATAATAACATGTTACTACTTCCATTAGTTCATTTTGCTAGTTAACTCGGATTTGTGTTCAATTGTCGAGAGAGAGAGAGAGAATTGGGAATGTTTGCTAATCCGGATCCATAGAAAGGCCCATCTGTGGTTCATATGAACCTAGCCCAATATGTTTGGGCTAGCTATCAATTATGGGTTGGGCCCATTATTGGTATTTGGTCCAGCAAAAGACGCAGCAGAATAGATTCGAACATTCACATTTTAAAAAATAAAAAACAAAAACAAACACTCAAAGCACAAGCACGCAGAAGAGTAACGAGAAAACAAACAAAAAGCCAATCAAGCAAACGTTGTTTGTAGGAATCCATGACATGCTTAACTTATGTTGCTCCAATGTTTTCTTCTTCTTATCTAAACTCCGTAAGTTCTCTTTGTCTCTCTTGTTCAATTCCAAAGTACATATACATATATCTTCCCTTCTTAAAGTATTGGGGTTGTTCTTGTTTTTTCTTTTGCAGAGTTTTTGTCATTTGGGATTTGTCAAGAATAAGAATTTCAGCAGCCCAATTGTTGTTTGTCATTCTCAGGTGGGTATTATTAGTGTTATCAATTAGCTAACGATGTTAGAGAAGATTAGAGGAAACATTAGCCTGAGGATTAGAATGATTGTAGGAGAAATAACAATAGTTAATGGGCAAAGCTCAATTTTTTCATCTGCATTTTGTTTGACTTTGAGAGGAAATTAATTGATAATAAAAATGTCGGAAGAGCTT